>NC_044366.1:24127003-24427003 GCF_007364275.1 Archocentrus centrarchus | reverse complement strand
CCACGTACCCTCTGCGGACTAACCTGCCCCCTGTGTTTCAGGGCTGCTTTGAGTTGGTCACTTCTTTCATGGAAACCAACATGGCCATTATTGCAGGAGTGACGTTTGGGATCGCGTTCTCGCAGGTAGGAGTTGATGTTTTTGCAGGCGATGGCGTGCGCGTCCAGTGTTTGTCATATAAATGAATCATTAATGCGCCGATTTTTCTGTCTGTCTTTCAGCTGATTGGCATGCTGTTGGCCTGCTGTCTGTCCAGGATCATCACAGCCAATCAGTATGAGATGGTGTAGCTGATGTGACATGGCAGGTCAGAGCCATTTTAAGGCGAGGAATACCTCTCCAAAATAAATAAATAAAAGTTCTTCCTTGTTCTACATCGTGAGCTCTTCTTTGTCTTTCAGGGGGGTGAAGAGAATCAGAGACGAAGAGTTTTGACACACGCCCAGAGTAAATTCCCGAAACACTATCCGACGTCCGAATTGGAATTTACGTTCCTCCGTCTCTCTGCCTGTGATCTTAATGTAATATCTTAATGTATCTTACTGTAAAGCACAATTCCATGACTCACTGCAGTTGCACCACTGCTTTCTATACCACACGTTCCATCGCAGCTTGATGTAGAAGTTGCTCATTAGCGCGTATCTCGGATCAGTGCGGCCCACGCCAAGCAGGTAGACCAGAGTTGTCTGAGTGGACAGCAGTGTTGGTCTCAGGTAGATGAGCGGGCTCAGACTTCTCAGTTGGTTGCAGCATGCATTAGAAGACCACTGCACATGTTTGTACAGAATTACTTTACTAAAGCTTGAACGTAATCCTTTACTAGATAGGTTCAGTTTTGCATTCAACTTTGCTGTCGCTCACCCTTGTATATTCCTTTGGTTGTGGCACTTTGTGCACTGATTACATGTGCTAAGGGGGATGCTTTAAGCTTATATAAAAATAAGGAAGCTGACAAAGAATGGGAAAGAGGTGAGTTGTTGTAGAGTATTTTTTAACCTTAAGACAAAACTTGATATGTTTTCCTTTGTCCAAAATAACATATTTAGGTAAATTTAAAAAATTAATGGCAAAGGTTTAATATCATTTTAAAGCTTTAGTCTGGGATTAAAGTAAAAGAACACAACTACCAAATGTGAACCTTCTTCAGATAACTTCAAATAACAGCCAACTTGACATAATTATACAGTCCATGATTAGTTTTACGGGGGAAAACTTCAACTTCCTGTGAGGAGTCATCAAAGGCACGAGTGTTTCAGTTGCTCTAAGTTTAACAAGTATGGAGGGCCATACTTGTTAAACTTAGAGAGAGGGGTGAGATGAAGTAAATACAAAAAATGAAAATTTAAAAAATGGTCCAGACTTTCAGGCAGGCACATTTAGAGCATTGCAGCTGAGGTGAAGAACAGCTGGAAAACAGGATGAAAGTTGCCTGCAAGGTGAAACAAGCACTTATATGAAGCATACTGACACTTTAGTGATGTTTTAGTACTCGTGTTTGTGTTTCTATGTAGAAATTACTGTCAGGATTTAACTTCTTTTGCTTCGTTCTAGTGGTTAAGAGTTAGCAAAGCAACGCTTTACAGCTGGCAAGCATGTCAAATCATTAGGATCGCAAATTGTTTTCTACTGGTTTGATCTAATGTCAGCGGTCTGCTGCAGCAAGAGGTTTCAGTGTTAGCAGGACGCACATGTTCATCTGCTGTAATCTGTGTGGTGCACCAACATGCTTAATCATCATCATCATCATCTGTAGATATGTATTGGAAATGTAATTTATATGACATACGGTTTCTCATTCTAATATGCTAATCAGTATAAATGTTGTGTCACCGTTTTGAATCCACACTTTGTGCTGTATTTGTTTCATAGTTTATAGGAAACCTGCACTGAAAAAAAAGGAAAAAAAAAATGAATTGTGGCCGATGTTTCGTTGAGAGTAACGCGCAGTTTAGCTGTATATTTATTATAGTTTGGTTGGCATTCGGTTTACACTTTCACCAAGTGGTTTTCTATCTCTCTTTCTGTGTGTGTGTGTGTGAGCGTGTGAGATTTAGTTTCTCCGTAGCTGTCTCCGTAACCTCGAGTGTGTGTAAGTGAGAGAGTGAGAGCGTCTAGACTTTGTGGATCTTGTTGTATTCGGTTTTGGTCAGTATTTGGATGTGGCTTCTCAAAGCTTGTTGCTTTTGAAACTGCATATTTATTTAGTGAATGTATGTTTTACAACACCCTTAAACTTATTTTACCTTCTCTGAACTGATATTGTCCTGTAAATACTAAATTGTAATACCATCCTGCTTACACATGGGGTCACTAGACTCCCAAGAAGAACTGCACCATGCTGTCTACTATTGACTAAGTCACCATCAGTGGTCTTATTATCAATAAATATACAGAATAACAGTTTTGTTTGCGCTGTGGTCATTTTTGCTTTAACAAATGGAGTGTGTTTTAGACATTTCATGTACAGTACTGTGCCAAAATATGGAGCCAGCCCACATTTGTTTATATTTTGTTAGGAAAATTGGAAATGGGTGCAGAGATTTATTGAAATGTGCAAACATACATGGAAATACAGTATATAAGGAAAAACTGTGTTTGCACAATTCTAATGAGTTTGAAAGTCAGTATTTGGTATGGCTTTTACTGCATTGGTAGTGTGTTTGGGATCATTGTCATGCTGGAATATGCACACTGCAGACATTGCTGAGATATACCAAGTCTTTGGCTAATACCTCTTTGGGAATCACCTTTTTGGTGCAAAAATGCTGTTTGATGCCTGTCAAATTGCGTCATCTTTGGCATTTTTTATAGGTTCAAAGAAATGGAAGGAAATTATTTGTGTTGCAAGTGCGACAGGCTGCAAGTAAAGTGCCTGAAGATGCAATTTCAAGTTTGTTTTTTGCTATCTTGTCTGTAATGCGCAGACAACACTGGTTCATTGCTTGAGTTAGGTGTCTTTTTTTGGGTTATAGGTTAAGTGGCTTAACAAAAAACACATTCCTCTGAAAATGGTCAGGTACAAGGACTGGACTGAAAATGAGAGAAAAAGCCAATGTGCAAAGAAAAGCTTTGAAAGACCTTCAAAAAGCTGGAGAACTACTGTTCAGGACCACTTAAAAAAAAAAAGAATGACATGAAACTCTGGCTCCCTTCATGGAAAACATAAAAAAAGGCTCAAGAGTTTTGCACAGTACTGTAGCTGCGTCTACAAAATGATTTCCTGTTGTTTCCATAAAACCTCTAATGAATGAAAAAACAGGGTTAGTTTACTCAAAAAAAAAAAAAAAAAAAAGCCGCTTATTACTCAGTTTAAATCTGAATGTTATATTTAATTCTTATCTGATTTGTTAGATGCTTTGTATAAGGTGATTATTTCGGGCTTAAATGAGAACTAGATATAGCTTCAGGATTAGTGTTAAAAGAGGTCAGATTAAAAGCAATAACCTGCAAAAAAGTAGGCTAAACAGACTATAAGTACTTATATTTAGGAGAATTTGCCCTTGGCTGCGAATGACAAAGGAAGAAAAAACATTTTGTGTAGCTACAAATGCTGAATTGTTAAATAATAATAACTGCGTTAGTGTAACCTGTACAGATATCCTACTTGGTAAAACCAGAAATTTGCACCAAACGCAGTATAGTCCTACAACTAATTTTACTTCTTTATTTTCACTTGTTTCTAAAGCTTGCTGTTCCTGCATCACTGCGCACTCAGGAGACGGTAACGGTGCAGGTGGCAGGCCACATTTTCTTTTATCTCATCACGCCGTCCTCGTCCACATGATGGCGCCTGGTTATCAGCAGAAAACGGAACTGTGAGGAGATTTCGCCGAGAGGTGGGGAGCGGGGGACGCAGGGGGAACCGCATTTGTCAAAGCGCCGCACACACATCCTCCGGTCTCTGCCTGTTTTCCTCCGCTGCTACTGCAGCTGCTGCAGCTGCGGGCTGCATCGGAAATAAGGCCGGAAAAGCGGTGCGACGATAGAGGAAGAGAGGCTGGTGCTCGCGGGGAGACCGCGCCAACCGACGGGGCTCGCTCCGATCTCGTTACGCAAATTACCGGCAGAGCGGCGCGGCAGTGGGTCCGCTAATGGAGCGTGCGTGCCGCTGCCTCCCGCGCCCTGCCTCGCCCTCGCCTCCGCCTCCCGACTGCACATAATGGGTTATAGGCTAGAGGGAGGCATTCACTGGGGAAGCGCTATTACTCACACGCACACGGACACACAAAACGCTGCGCCAGAGCGCGTTGGTGTGCAGTGCAGCCGCTCTAATTATGAAGAGATAAGTCTACTCTTTGTCAGTCCACGTTTTTAAAAAACACAACTAACATAAGAGGAATTTAGACAGTCCGTGTGTTCCGAAATAACCTTGTTGACAGAAATGTGACCACTCTGAGTGCATGGTGGAGACAGCAGAGAAAAGTACTGAGGTCAGGAGTTATGAGCCACACCACCCCCACTCAGACTAGTTAAAAGCAGACTCAAGTCTCGTTTAATATCCTGTCAAGTCCGTTTGTTGGCCTGTGTTAATCAGGTCAGTATATTGCAATAAAGTTTAAAAGCAGTACAGTCTGCAGCCTCAAAATAGCCACAGAGTTGAATCAATGTCCTTCTAAAACAGTTCCAGAAAAGTTAGCTGATGTGAGTATAACCCCTATAACCTATTTTCACTTATATGATGGTGGAAATGATGCTGGAAATGTTCCTACCCTGTCAAATTTGATGTTAAACTTCAACCAATTTTGAAGATTCTGTTTCTGTTTTGTTGTGTTTACTAAAATGTAATTGAATTTACTTAACTTTAAGCATTAAAATAGCAAGCAACTTGACTTGACCTAGTTAGTGTAGTTTGACAGGGACTTTTCCGAAACTTTGCCAGAGTTGGAAAAAGCGCAGAGACAGGATAAAACCGATGATGGCTTTCTTCCACCGAGCTTCAGCGGTTACATTGTCCTGTGCTGGGACGTGTTAGGGAAACAGACATTGTTTTTTGGAGTTAGACTGCACTGTAATGTTCACTGTGCAGAATTTAGGGAGTTCATGGCACAGCAAATAGTTGTCAGTAAGATATTTTATTCAGTGAAGAATGAAAAGAAAATTTCAGTCAGGCTAAACCTAAAACTAATCATAACCAAGGCCTCTGTGGCAAAGTATTGGTATGTGCAGCAATCCCACTACTATAACTCCATTATTTTTGAAGCATCTTAGAAACACAGGTCCCCAACAGCCTTGAAGTATTTGTTAACTTAATTTTGGCCAAAAAAAAAATAAAAGATTCTAGCCCAAATGTGCTGAAATTGAAAGATAAGTTAACCAAGCTTACAATGTACACCCACCTCAGTGCTGTTGGAGGTTGCAAGTGTACAATGCAACACTAAATTGTAAGTTCTTTTTACTTGAACACATGTTATTTGTCTAAAGAGGGATTGTTTCAGAGTCTCAAACACTACCGTGCTACATCGAGTGCTGCTCGTCACAGAGATGATTTGTTTCAGTGAAAGCTGCCAGCTTCAAATCATGACATCGAGGTTCAGTATGAAAGAAATGTTTTTTTGTTGTTGTTGTTTTTTAAATGGCAGTTTAATCTGATTAAAAATCGCATTAAATCCACGAGAGGAATTACTTTGACTGGTTTAATATGATCTTATTATGAAATTTCATTTTCAAAACTTGCACGGGGAGCACTTAAGCTTTCTCGGCTTCCTGACACACACACACGCACCCCCCCCCCCCTCCCCCCGCACCCCACGGTGATGCCATATTTACGGTCTTATGAAGTAATATAGGAGGCCGGCCCCATTCCACCTGTCTGTTTGTGATGGGAGCTGTTGCCGCTCTTGTTCTCGCAGCTGTTGTTGTTCTAATTGCTGTTGCTGCTTTGCCTCAAGCTTCCCCGCTTAACTCAGACACCCCTGCCTCACACTTTTCAGCAACATACAGTTGTGATGACAAGTACTAGAGTTCCCACTCAAGCTGCCTGTTCCTATAGCTCAGCACACCACTCCAGCCCTCTCTCCCCCGCCACCACCTCCTCTCCTTCTCTCTCTCTCTCTCTCCCTCTCACTCTTTGAAGCCTCGGGGATGATGATGACACCCGCCGTAATCGGTGGATGCTCAGCTTCTGACATGACACACAATCGAGAAACTCTCCCGAACTGATCCGAGTTTGGTTGTTGCATTCAGACACAGTACGTCCTCTGACAAGTGGAAAGGCCTTTCACAGGAGAATAGAGGAAGTCAGTGAGGTGGGACCCATGACTGACAGGTCTGTTGAGAAAGCAAAGCCAGCCCCTGTTTCCCATCTCTCCTCTGCAGTGGTGCACATTTGCTCTGCTGACCTGCTTTTTTTTTTTTTTCCCCCTCACTAGATCTGGGATCAGCTAATCTTCAAAGCGGCACTAAGATTAGTTCATTTGTTTTCATGATGCTTTGCACTTTTGGGATTGGCGGGATGTGGGACAGGGACAAGGCTGCAAGCACATTTACATTTACCCAAAAAGGTCCTTCCTGTTTCGTTCTCTCCTGTACGTTTTTGCTCCACTATTCAGTACAGTATTGTGCAAAAATCTTGAGCCACCCCTCCTTTATATTTTGCTTCCAAGGAGCCAGACTTTCATGTCATTTTTTAAAAATGATCTCTAGCAGAAGTGCTCAAGCTTTCTGAAGGTCTTTCAAAGTTTTTCTTTGTACATTGGCTGCTTTTTCATTCATTTTCATTCCAGCCCTTGTACCAGACCATTTTCAGAGGAATTTTTTTTTATTGTTAAGCCACTCAACACTAACCCATGAATCATTCGAGCATAAAAACTGCACCTAACTCAAGACATGAACCAGTGCTGTGTCTCCACGTAACAGTCAACATCAAACAGTATCTCTAGGCACTTTGTTCCTAGCAGCCTGTTGCAAAAACACACAATTTGTGTCAGTTTGTTCAGCTGAATCTATGAAAACTGCCAAAGATAACAGTTTCACAAGCATAAAATAGTATTTTTGCACCAACAAGGTGCCTCTCAAAAGCCTATTAGCTGAAAACTTAAATATCTCAGCATGCTGTGCAGTGTGTCCTTAGATAATCTGAGAAAGCTGGACAAGTGGAGGACAAAAGAAAAAATGGCAGGCCTAAAAAACATATACAGCTTATAAACACTATCCAAAAGTCATGTCCTTAAGAAGCAGTAGAGAGGGTCAGGAGGAAGTACAACAATGAGTGTCTGCAGCCATCTGTAAAACACGATGGAGGCTCTGTCATGGTTTGGAGCTGCATTTCAGCCAGTGGTGTTGGAGATCTGGTCAAAATGGATAGAATTATGAATGTGGAAATGTACCATCAGATTTTGATCCATACCATCTAGAAAGCATGTGATTGGCTGAGAGAGTTCAAGCTGTGATAAAGAATTAAGGTGCTCATATCAAATATTGATTAGCAAGCTCCTTAGAGTTGCACAAACTCATATATTTATATTTGCGCCATGTATTTACATAATGCATTTGCACATGGAATTTCAACACATGCCTGCACCTATTTCCCATTTTCCTAAGAAAATATTTTTTTAAAATGATGGTTGGCTCAAAACTTTTGCACAGCACTCTATTTCAGAGTAAAATCCATTTAGAGTCTTTAAACAAATGATAAAAGTAAAGTTTGTTTTTTTACATTCTCCTATTGTACAGTTGTGATAGAAAAGCTATGACAACGGACATAACAAAGAGGAGGTGTTAGTACATCAGGCACACAGAAACACAAAAGCCCACCAAACAGGTTTTTCCTCTTCACATTCACATTCTCCCAATTCTTGCTGAGCGAGACTTCTTGAATGCTGATGCATTCGCAAGGACTCTAGAACAAAACGTGTCCGCATCTTCTAGGCACATGGCATGAATCAGGCAATGCGTGTTTTAACTTCCGGCTCTTGTTCATATGCGGTTATCCCTCAATGTGATGTGTGTGTCTAGTTTAAACTGGATCAGTACAACATGTTTTGATTTAACGCCTGTCAACAAGGCAGAATTTTGTTTTTGCTGATGGTGGTACATGGGAAATGTGTTTGTGCAGTTTCACCTTGGCTAGAAGTGTTTACTAAAGCTCAGATTTCAGACTCCCACTGGGTGCACCTAATGTATCAGGTACTAATGCTGGGCTATTTTTGATGCAGGGGCTGTGTGGGAGTTCCCCTGTTTACCAGCAGCTGAAGGGCAGACGAAAATCAGCTACCCACCGCCACTGCTGGAAACCGGCTGGTGCAACAGTTAGGTTTTCAGTGTAATCTCACAAACCTTGACAGTGCTGCACCTGGTTTATGGACTAAATTACCCCAAGAGGAGATCAGCAGGCCTGCTCTGTTTCTGCTAGTGTGAACCTGACACTCAGTAAAGAGTAAACTTGTACTTTAATTATATTTTTGTTTCTTATTAAAGCTTATTATGGACAACAGCAACCACTTGTTTCTCTACTAACTTACAAATTTCCTTTGTTGCTGTTAAATGTGTGAACTACTCATGGACCATTACTGAAAGTGATAGAGCAAAACACATTTTTTAAGGGACAAAATTAACATTTACCAAATAAGCTATGCCACTGAATGCTACTACACTACATTTTAGAGAAATGTTTTTGATCAGCTCCAGTTCCTTGTCACATTTCTGAGGTCTCTCTCTCGCTCGCTCGCTCTTTCTCAAACACCCACACAAAAGAAGAAACTTCAGGAAGTGCAAGACAGAAGGGACACTATCTGTGGCATGACAGGCCTGCATGCCATAGATATTGTATGTACAGCATAACACATCCATGGTATTTCTGCCTGTCTTAGGTGTTGTACACAAAATACACCCAAATAAGAAATCACTTTATGAAAAAGTAAGTCTGTAGTCTGTAGACTGTAGACATACTGTATATGATCACCATGAGAGGGAATCAAGCATCTTCCAGGTGCTGTAAAACCAATAAAACTTGATGCATAGAGGCTAAACTCTGCCATTTTTAAAAGAAATTAAAATAAAAAGATAAATGAGAGATAGTTGTTGCAGGACATTGCATTTTCCCCTCTTTCTTAAAGTTATGTAATGCTTCATTGGAGGTGACACGCCCCAAGGTTGGGAACCTCCGGATTAAAACACCCAACTTTATAAAAGCTTTAACACACTACACCTGCTACCGTTTAACGTTTAATACAGATTTTTAAAAGCACTGATTACTTTAATGATAGTAGTGCTTATAATTTGCTGATGTCACTGCTGTGCCGTCTGTGCTTTTACTGCACGATGATGATGAGCCCAGTACATTTTGCACTGTTGCCTATTACAAATTTGAGCGGAGTCTATTACTGGTATAGTGAGGGTCTCACATGCAGGAAAAAGAATACGTGCTCGAGGTCTGGTGCCTACCGATAATTATACTATAAATATACAGACTGTCTGACCCTGAGTTGGACGACTTCTTCCACGTGTTGCTTCTGCGCTTTTTTACCACCCCTAATGTACGCTCACGGTCTTCTCATTGGTGAAACTTTGATTTGTCCCGCCTCCGAAACGCAGATGGTCATGATTGGTTTGACTGGAAGCTAAAGCGATGGGCTGATGGCTTTGATAATGAATATTCATAATACCGGTCCGCAAACTCCAGCCTCACCCTGCGTGTCTCAGCTGTGTGTTTCATCGGAACAGAATGTGGGATGTGGTGATGTAATCTCAGTGACTTTTTTTTTCTTTCTTTACCGGAAGACAGCTGCACACTGTGGGTCTACGGGACAGCACGTTGCACAGTAAGTAAAGTTTGGGATGAAATTATTATGCGTAAATACGCACGATAAAACATCGCGTGTAATCGGCTTTAATTGATGTCTGAGCTGGATTTGCAGCTTCTTCTTGAGGTTTGCAGCGATGTTCTAGTCTACCTGTCAGCCTAAAGCCACTCCTTTTTTTCCTTTCCTAGACTGTACCAAACCTCTCCGCCCTGCTCTGTGCCATTTCAGGTTACTTGGGTTCGGTTACTGTTGGAAGAACTTGAAAAACAGGTTGTGGCACGAACGACCTGCTCTATATATAGAGCAGAGCTTTCGCCTCGTTTCAGACAGAAGAGTGCGCAACTCAGCGACAAAGCTCAAGAATCAAGCGCAACTACCAGAGCAAGTCGCCTGATTTAGAGGGCAACCAATCCTCGCTGGGGCATTACAGACAAGAAGCCTCTTCGTTAAGCCGATCAGCCTGGTATTATAGCTGGGCACGCACAGAAGAGAGAAAAGCAAGACAAGAAATTCGGGGCTTTGATTTCACTTTCGGTCCTGAAGGGGTGAAAAAAAAAAGCTATCGCCAAGATGATGATGCAGATGCAAGAAACCTCTACCCAGAAAAACTCCCTCTTCAACGCCATGAACAGCTTCATCGGCGCCGTCAACAACATGGACCAGACCATCCTGTTGCCCAGCGTGCTCCGGGACGTCCCGCTGAACGAGGACAGCCAGATGAGCTCCTTGAAATCAGACGAAGACGAGGGGGACATGTACAGCTACTACCAGCTGCTCAAATCCATCCGCAGGGACATTGAGTGGGGGGTCAGGCGCGCCACAGCCGACGAGATGCAAAAGGAAAGAACGAAAGTCACCCGCTCCCACTCCTCGATGTCGATATCCTCCACCTCATCAGCCTCATCGTCATCATCCGAGGAGGAAGAGGACGAGGACGAGGATTTGCAGAGCCAGTTCCAGTACCATCTCACCGGGCTGCAAGGGGTGCTGTCCAAGCTCACTGAGCAGGCCAACTCTCTCACCAACCGCTACAAAAAGGAGCTTGGTATCGGAGGATGGGGCCTGTAATCCCCAGAGACCACGGAAACTTAAACGCACAGATTCTTTCCATTAATTGAACAGGCCTTGTTGCTGCTGCTGTTACTACTGATGAAATGAATGGACACATATTTGAATGGTAGAAAAGAAGGCAGCTACTTTTTATCCACAGGCCTATGGTGTTGGTCTACTCTGTGGTATTGGCTGTAGATGTGTTGATCTTGAGGAAAGCATTTGTGTGCTCATCGCTCTAAACTGTATTTTTTTGCACTCTGACGTGTTGCACACAGAATGCATTCAGCTCAAGTGATCCACAGATGAAACATATTTAAACCTTTATTTAATGTGTATTTATTACCTCACTGTCTATGTCTGAGAGCCATATGTTATTTCAAAGTTGGAGAAGAAGTGGTGTGTGTGATCCTCTGAACCATCCCACTGACGGGGATACTGACAAAAGATTTAGCATCCTGTCTGTGATGCTGATGATGTTAGTTTGTTCAGATGAACTTGTCTGTGTATTTACTATTGTTCCTTTTAGTCTGATGTTTGTAAAGGTCTTTGGAAGGAGGCAGATGCCTATTGTAGCTGCCCATGATCTCCTCATGTCCTACATGGTCAATGAACTGGAATCAACTGATAGTTCTTCTGGGTGGAGAATAATGAGGGTTTCCATGAGATGCATTATTGTTATTGTAATTTTAATCTGTTGTGTCCATCTGTTAAAGCAAGCCAACGCTTTTCTTTGCACCTTCTGCACAGTTTTTGTACTTGATAATATTTGTCTTTAAAATAAACTTTTATAGAAACTTATTCCACTTCTTGTGCTTTTTTTTTTTTTTTTTTGTAAATTACTTCAGCTACACAGTATATATATAAAGCTGGTGATTATTGAGGAAAAGGCACCAAAAAATGAGTTATTTTCAATTCACTTTTATTTATACAGCATCAATTCACAACGGTAGCCTCAAGGTGCTTTATATTGTAAAGCAAAAACCCTACAATATTAGAAAGAAGCCCCAACAATTAGACGACCCCCTACGAGCAATCATAGCAACGGTGGAAAGGAAAGTTGCCCTTTCAACAGGAAGAAACTTTCGGCAGAACCAGGTTCAGGGAGGGACAGCCATCTGCCGCGACCGGTTTGGGGTGAGGTGAGGGACCTGGGACAAAAGACATGTTCTGGAAGCGAGCCAGAGATTAATAACAACAAATGATTAAATACAGCTGGGATGTATAAACAAATACTGTAACACAAATACATATTTTTTGGTTAATGCTTGCTCTGATTTCCTTTAGCGCCTTGTTAGTACATGAACACCTAACATCCTTCCCTTTGATCACAAATGAAAGGCTGTAGTCAAAACGTAAATAAGGAAATATTTTCAGTATAATAAAGGCTCTCATACTTGATAATTCTTACTTTCTCATACTTGAACCATCGTTTCAAAATAATGTGCAATATGGACAGACATTGAGAGGTGGAAAGGGCCAGGTTACACATTATCAACTGAGACAATGGAAACATCCAGACTTCTTGGTTACATTCAGCTCCATTCCTTCACTTTAAAACCTGTTGGCCATCTCACCCCTAGTTTCTTTTGTAATGATGGCTGTGCACAGTCATTGTTCTGAGCTTTTATCAGATGTAATCAGGTTAAGATAAAGTTTTGTTCTACTTATCATAACATCCAGATACTTTGTTGCATAATTCTACTTTTTTTTTTGGATTATTTGTGTTTGAACTACACCTTCGTGAATAAAAGAAACTGGTTATGAGACTGTAGCATTGTCTGTATTTTCTAAAAACAGTCTCTGGGGAAAGGTGGATCTCAAAAACAGCAAAAGAATCAGCCGATCTTTTTTGTATTCGCAGTCAATAGAATGGCAAATATGCAGGATGAGCCAAAAATACTGCCGTCTTGTCTGTCCTATGATAACCTCAGGTTTAAAAACAAAAAGATTCACTGAAAACAACCCCAACATCAGATTTGACACAATTTAATTCAGCCATCTAGAATTTTAAATGTATTATAAGGGAGGGGTGGACTCAGAGCTACCTGCAGTTTTAGGAATGATACCTGTCAGTTAAAAGTTTCAGTGACTACACCTCAATCCACTTGAAACAAGTTAGCCTGTAAGAAAAGACTGGTAATGAGACATGTCTTTGAATATTTTTTTCTTTGGAGTATTTCCAAATAACTTTATGACACAGAAAGAAAATATTGAAAGCATTTAATATGTCACCGTTTAGATATAATCTGAATTAACCTGCATTGTGGACCATCCATGGCAGTTAAGTGTGCTCTGTAACTACTTTTATTAAACTTATACTTTATAGTATATTAGCATTTCGGGAAAGCGTGCAAAGGAGTGCCAAGGCTGTTGAGTATATAAGCGTGTGCCTACATGCACTTTTATGTAACACCCAGCCAACTAAAATAAACAAAGAAAACACTGAGGAACATACAGTAACTGAGAGCGACAGCCTCAAAGGTCAGCAGGTACAGCTGGAGTTTCAGTATCACAACAGGTCAATGGAGAGGTACACACCCACTTTCCACTTTGAGTTTCTTTCTCACTCACACTTGATGCGGGTAACAATTACAACCACTTACTTCCTCCTACTCCAGGAAATGGTCAATATTTTTTTCAGATTGCATGTTAATTTGCTTTTTATGGGTATTAACGCTTGTTACTTGTTTGAATAAAGATTTGATTGACTGATTGATCGACTGACACTTGTGTAGAACTGAAGCAAACAAATCCTGAACAAATTAATCAGCAAATAAAGTTATTTGACAGGAAAGGAAACATTCAGGGAATCACACATTCGTCTCGGTGATGAAGGCACGTTTTCTACAATTATTACAAATAAATATGTTTTCTTTTGAATTGTTTTTAACTTGTATACTTAAAAATGTAAAATACACTGTACGAGCAAAACCTGAAATAACTAATAGAAAGCTAATTTTGGTCACCACAGTGGGCACCTCTGCATGTTTGATTGGGCAGATGACCTTCCTGATGCAACCTCAAGGGGATCTGTGTCTCCTTTCAAGAACGAACCGGGGATCTTTTGCAACAACCACTGCAAGCACCGAGGACAATGATAACATGCTTTGCTGCATTTACCTGCAGCCTGAGTGAGATGGCATTTTGTAAAAACATCCGCTGAAAAAGAATCTAATCTAATCTTAATCTTAAAACGACTTCCAGAAAACTCTAAAGCGTTTGTCGTCAAACACCACACACTGATGCTGTATCAGTACCAGTGTCATCACAAGACCGTGTGTTGTTCAGTGTGCTTGTTTTTGTTTGTTTGCCCCAATGATTATAAACATGGGGAATTTTGTAATATCCTAGTTATTACATATACTACAGGTATCATATACCTTGCTTAAATAAACTAACAATACACATTCAGTAGCTTATTCACTGTAGAAGCTTTATTTGTTTTGGGGTGATTCTTCCAGAAACGTCTTGGGAGAAAAAAAAAAATCTGAATCTGAACATTATTATGAAATATAAACAACATTTCTGTCTTCTGTGGTAGATGGTAAGCATAGAATAACCAACAGACACTCATATAGTTATAAAAAACATGATCATAGGATATTTTTTAATCCTAATTGGGGATATATATAATCCCACTTTCATTTATACAGTTAAAGTAAACAAAATGGAATCATGCAAATTATTTTTAAAGTCCCATCACCCCAGGCAGCTACAGGAACTGGTGTGATAAGACCTGACAGTCATCAAAATTGTTTAACTGTGTTTCTGGAGACAGTTTGGAATGAAAACTATTTCATTCTTTACTGGGATGTTTTAGTGTGCCCCCCCACCCCCAATAAAATAAAAATAAATATAAAAAAAAAAAAAAAGCATAAAGAAATAATAATTAAAAAAAAAAAAGCATATAATTCAATAAGAGAACTGGCTCCTGATTGACGCCAGTATCATCTAGATCAAGTGATGTGTTTTGTTGTGACATTTTATGTAAACAGTTCTAAACTACATTTTTTTTCTAAAAGTTGAATATAAATCTTACTTTTAATCAATTGATGTGAATGATAACTTAAATTTGTTAGTAATAACATGGGTTTTTTTTTTATATATATATAAAATTTTGCTGAGGGCAGTCCATTTTTGAGAATTTGTCATTTTCAAAAGTGTTTTTAATAAAGACAAAAATAAATAAATAAATAAATATGAGAACCTAAAGAATTACATATTCCTTGGCTACCATCTCCCCTCTCTCTCAAGGACATTGCTTTCTCCTGATGTCTCTCCAGGGCGAAGAGCCTCATCAATGACCATTCTCATCCCGGTCACCACCTCATTAGAATGCTGCCTTCTGGAAGGAAGGTACAGGAGCATAGAAAGCAGGACCAGCGGACTGAAAAACAGCTCCTTCCTTCCCATCAGGCTACTCAATAGAACAGGAAGAGTTTTAAACATGAAAGCAAAAGGACACCGTTTAAACGCAGAAGCAGGGTTTACAAATCTCTGCCCTCCAGTTTCTTTCTCAAACGGTCAGCATCATTTTTGTCCCCTTGCGCACACAGTAGAAACAGGAAGTCAATGGAAAGCTACAGCAAAACAAAAACAAATCGAAGCGAAATTGGCTGAAAATCGCTGCGAATCAAAAATGGACAGTTCAGATCTAAAGTCAATAAGTAACGATTCACGCTGCGTATTTTTCAGCACATATTCAGACGATTATCGATGCGTAAGTAGCTGATGTCAGTTAAACTTCAGATTTTTTTTTTTTTGTTTGTTTTTTGCTAATTAGCGAGTTAGCTGCGACACGTTTGACCATTTTTTTTCCTTCTGGGGGAGTTTGCTGATTAAAAGTAATTAAAGTAAATGAAACATCCCGGTTTTAGTTTATTGATGGACAGAGACCAAACACCTGCCTGGTTCCTGCTGCTGGACTCTGGCGCTTCACCCGAGTTCATAGCCATCTCCCATGCTAGCTGCGGCTAATTAATGTATAATACTTTTACAAACCCACGCAGGATGTCCACGGGCTCAGTGAACACGGAGGTCCGTTCGTACTGTTAACACATCCTATTTTAGATTGAAACCGTAGGCATGGAAAGAGTTCACATCTTTGATCTATCTGAAAAATAGATACGTGAACCAGTTTAGTAAGTTTATGTATGAACTGGACTGTAAGTCGTGGATTTCTGAGGTAACTGTGGGTTAGTCTACAATTAGAGGACAATTTAGGCTTCAAAAATCTTTTGGTTTATAGTTTTGTGTTCTGTATGTAAGAAAAACTTAAAAAAACCATCAAAAATTAGATTTCTCCAGGGATTTGGCATCAAAGGTAACACTTTTATGAGCTATTGTAGTTGCTGTGTGCTATCTTGGTGCAACCCTGTTACCGATATTACAGAACCTGAAAAAGTAGATTTTCAAATTATTCTTTAATAAATTCTTGATCATTAAGTTAAAGATTCACAATGAATACTCATTCAGTTTCAGATAAGACCTAATTTTTACTAATTTAAGCAACTTTCCAAACCGACCATTCAATAGTCTCACATGTTTTTAGTAATTTCATTATTTAACTATACAAAGGTAATAGATGAAACCCTTGTGAGCCAAGAAAATCATTAATGATTATTTTATTAAAAATGATATGGTAACAGGGTGGAAATTAGAGTAACAGGGTTGCACATGATATCAAGGTCAAATGAATATATTGCTTTTATCTGTAGATTATGAAATACCTGTGAAAAATAAATACTCAGGATCACAGAAATGATGTTTAATAATATTTTATGTTTGTTTGTTTTATATGTATGAGAACAGGGTTGCAAATCAGTGCTAGTATTAATATTTTCTCAGAAGAAAAGATGCAGCTGTGGGATGTAATGGACTGTGAACGTTGAGGATAAATGTGGTTAGATAAACAAAGGAAGGGCATTTTTAAATTCATTTATCTTCTTTTGGTAATATGGGTAACAGGGTTGCGTTGGTTAGAGTGACACACTCAATCTAGTCAGAAAAGATTGAAGACATAAATATGTCAAAGAGGACTGACCTTTGGTGGTGGCACACAGCTTGATCATGTCACTTCCTCTTTGTTATGTCATCTCACTGTTCAGTCTCTTGCTTTTCTAGGCTCCATTGGTTTCATTAATAGGGTTGCACTTTTCTTTAGAAAATGCTGATATAACACCATGATCTACAGTTATAGGAGACACGAATGAACAAAATCAAAACAGAAAATGTGGGTTTAAAGTTATTTTAACTGTTATATTTGACATGCGGTTTAACTATTAAGAAGTTGGTACAAGAGAAAAATGCCATGGGGGGGGGGTATTTAGAGCTGTTTTAATTTTTAAATAATATTTTGGAACTGCATTTTCAACAACTAGATGTACATTTTGTGTCGGGGTGTAATTTAACAACAGATGTATCTTTTAGTATTTTGTGCATGGATTATTTTCAAATTCATGGGTGCGACAGAAAATGGCCTGCATTTGTAGAATGGCCCTGTAGCTGCTACTCCACAATATTAATTTATTAGCAGTGGCTATTGACCTTCTTATAAATGAAAACTACCCAGTGTGTTTGAAGCAGTAAATATTTGTACAACATGAAGGTAATACTAACAGGTTAATGCATCAGCAGTAATTATCCAGCGATAGAATGATGTAACAGAGTTTTATGCTGATTGGCAGCATATCAGCACCCTGTGGCACATTTTTGTGTTCTGATGTTCTCTGCCCCCACAGTAATAATACCTCTATGAATATTATGGTATTTGTATATTGTTAAAACTGTGCCAGATAGGTTTTTATTTAACTATGGCAACAGCAGTTGCTTTAGGAGGATTTGTCTCTTCCTCGGCAGGGGGTTGGCACAGGGCGCCATCTGTCTGAACTACTGAATCTCCTCTGTCGGGCACCAGCCCTTTGGAGCTAATCAAGAATACTGCTGGTGTTTAACCCCCTCAAATTTTCCTTTATCGCTCCACATCTTTGTTCCTGTTGCTGGCCCCCTGTTCTTTGCTTAATCCGGATTGAAAGCCTGATGGTAGGCTGCATGGAAACTGCTCCTCTTATCTCTAATCCACGGCCAAACCCTGCACTCTGGCAGCTCGCACTCCATGTCATTCCTCTGCTGCTTTGGAGTCGTAGCGGTGTTGAATTGCTTTATGACAAAGACTGAAAGCTCAACTGTTGAGACAGCATGTATTAACTCAGTGCTAACAAAAAGTGCTTTACACAAGAAGAGATATAGGCTCCTTTTAATACATGGTGCAGTGTCGTACAACGATCCTAAAGTTAAAGCTGCTTGTGGGTTGAATCAACAGTTCTCTGCAAAGTCAAGTGCCAAAACTGCATACTATGAGTCACTAAATGTACAGGTGGCTGTGCTATGGAGTCTGCACCCTTTAAAAGGTCACTGATAAATATATTTATCAGTTGTAGCTTTCCGCCAAACCAAAGTTGACATGGGCTCAGGAGATAAGAGCAGAGACAAAATCAGTACCTTTTCTGGTACACTGAACTTGCCCACGTGAGAAGGTGTGGGCCTTGCATACCAGAAGTATTAGACTGCAGGTTATCATCAGTTCTCTCAGCTGTGCTTGATCAAGTGTGCTGCAGTAGCACTGTCGTGTGTGGTGCCCAGATCAGTAATGATGCATAATGTAGCTGCAGTTTCCTGTGAAAAAGCTGACTAACCCACATACAGATGTTTCTCAATGCCTAAGGCAGCTATCCCAGTGAGTTTTCTGACAGTTTTTATGATTCATTTCCAACGTTCCTCTGTCATTTTTGTAAAGATTGTGGGCAAAATATTAATGCACGTGTTTTTTTTTAGTTTAGCAACACCTTGACTTATGATTAACAGTGCTATGAAAAAGTATTTGCCCCATCCTAATTTCTTGTTTTTGCATATTTGTCACACAAATGTCAAACAAATTTTAATATTAGATAGAGATAACCCGAGTAAATACTGAGTGCAGTTTTTAAATGAGTCGTTCACATCACTGTGGAGGAATTTTGTCCCGCTTTTCTTTGCAGAATTGTTTCAGTTCAGTCACATTGGAGGGTTTTGGAGCATGAACGGCCTGTTTAAGGTCGTTAGTCCAGACTTTGACTGGGCCACGCAAAACTTTCATTTTGTCTTGTTTTTTGGGGGGGTTTTTGCTATTCAGAGGTGCACTTGCTGGTGTGTTTTGGATCATTGTCTTGCTGCGTAAAGTGCGCTTGAGCTTCGGGGCACGAATTGATAGACAGACATTATCCTTCAGGGTTTTCTGGTAGAGAGCAGAATTCATGGTTTCATCAATTACAACAAGTCATCCTGAAGCAGCAAAGCAGCCCCAGACCATCACACTACCACCACCATGTTTGACTGTTGGTATGATGTTCTGTTTATGAAATGCTGTGTTTTACGTCAGACTCAAACCTTCCAAAAGGTTCAGCCACAGAATATTTTCCCAAAAGTCTTGGGGATCATCCAGATGTTTTTTGGCAAATGTGGGACGAGCCTTTGTGTTCTTTTTGGCCAGCAGTGGTTTCCTCCTCAGAACTCTCTCATGGAGGCCATTTTTGCCCAGTCGCTTTCTTATTGTTGAATCATGAACTCTGACCTTAACTGAGCCAATTGAGGCCTGCAGTTCTTCAGATGTAGTTCTGGGTTCTTTTGTGACTTCCTGGATGAGTCGTCGATGTGCTCTTGGGGTAATTTTGGTAGGCCGGGCACTCCTGTGAAGGGTCACCACTGTTCCAAGTTTTGTTGATCCGAAACATGCAGGTTTGACAAATATGCAAAAAGCAAAAAATCAGGAAGGGGACAAATACTTTTTCACAGCGCTGTATCTGAGTGGATTCTACTATATCAGATATTTTGTTAAGAATTTGTTGGATTTATTCCTGTATTTGGTGGATTACATTTAGAGCTGCAATCTAGTTATTTAACTGATGGGTCTATCAATTGCAAAATTATTCAGCAATATACACACTCTTGTTCCAGCTTCTTAATTGTGAGGATTTGTTGATTTTTTTTTTCTTATTCAGCTCCTGTGTCTAACCCCTCCCTTACTTTACATAGTCAAAGTGAAAATCAATTGAAATAAGGTTGTTTTCACTTAAGGTTCATTACTTTTTCAGCATTTAGTAGCACTGAGAATCAGATGTAATACTCCGTACTGACCATGATGACCAAGATAGCCATTATATGAGGAGAAAAAAATAAATGATAAAATGGCACAATGAACTTTTGTATCCTGAGCCTGGTTAACATTCCTGCAGTGCCACATTGGAAAGTCATTCACACAAAATGAAGACAACTGGAAGGCCACACAGACAAAAAAATGTCTGAAGAATATGCCTCAAAATAAATCACATCTTAACTGTCTTTCAGCTTTTGAAATCCTTGACAAACAAACAAAATGCTTCATAAATTCTCAAATCCACCTCCATACATTAAAGGAAAATGTCAAAATGTATTCATTTATTTGCAGTAAATGTCCCGATTTCCTAGAAAGGGCTAGATGTGACGCAGCAGTGTTTTTGCAGAGCTGATTATGAGACTGATTGAAGGAGGTCCTTGTTGCTGTGTCTCTTCTGAGAATGTGTGTGTGTGCTGGACGTGTGCAAAAAGGCCAGCCAGTGCAGCAGTGTTGCACATTGGATTGTGCGGACGTGTCTAGTTTGTATGCAAGGCTTTCGCTGGCCCTTTCATCCTCTCTGAAGCTTGCAGGACTGACTCACACATAACTCATTCTCATCATTCTTTCACTTTCTGAGATCAGTTTCAGGCTGCACGCAGCTTTTAACAGAAAATGCGGAGTGTCAGGTTCTAGCCATGTTAACACATCTGCCTGTATCTGTGTTTCATTTCTCTCAGCTGTCTCAGCAGCCCTCTCTTTATAGTGCATTAAAATGGGTTGAATATGTAACTTTGATAAACACTGTAGATGTCTAATGTGTCAGGTGTCTGCAGTTTTGATGCCCGGGTTGTCCTAAGCGTATGCAAATTCTGTTCCTTTTTTTTGACTTGCACATTTCCATTCACGTACACAAACACACAGAACACATGCTGTAACAAATGGCAGACGTGCAGCTCCGGTGTTTTCTGAGCTTATCATTAGAATGACAGCACAGCGTTTGTACATCTGATTCTCTACGTGTAGCTTCCTTACAAAAGTACCACACTGAGTACATGATACAGAGTATGCACAAGTCAGCTGAAGATGTTTAGATTTTGTTTTGTTTTTTTATTAGTGCACATGACCCACAGACTAACAGATTGTTTCTATTTTACAGATGGTGATTTTAATTGTAAAGCGAGCCACGGGAACCTTCTCCTTAGTAGGATGGTGAATATGTCTTTGAATTCTTTCTTTCTTAAATCATTCTTTGTCTTCAGTGTTTTTTTTTTCCCCCATGGCTAATTATGTAAGATATAGAGCCCAGGTGATATAGGATTTTGAAGACCGATACCAATATCAATATTGGCAAATACTCCATATAACCATAAACTGATCAGAGAAAAATTGTAACATGTAAATTATTTAACCTGGCCACTTTCTGGCTGTGATCTCCCTCTGCAAGCCTTTTGCTTTATGGTGTCCCTGCGTGCCATCCATGTTTATATACATACACTTTTTCATTTCCAAAAACTGAAAACTATTCCTCTGGCTTGTTTTTTTATTCAAATTCTTGAGGAATTAAGAGCAACAGAATAACAGGCAAGTACTGCCCTGAACAGATGATTGCTAGGTGTCTTCAGAGAGGTGATCAAACATGTTAAGACATAGAGATGACAATGTAACCATATAACCACAACCACAGACTTGATGAAGTTTGACTTGATTAATTTTTTCCCCCTTATTTTAAAAATATGAACCACATGGGGCAAATTCCATAACACTGAAGACGATTGGTTGCAACATTTTGAGCTACTATTTTTTTTTAAGATAATTTTTTTGGCCTTTTATGCCTTTATTAGATAGTATACGAGGTGAGTGACGAGAGAGACAGGGGAAGATGTGCAGTAAATGGCCACATGGTTGACTGTGAACCCAGGCCGCCTGCACCGCATACACCACATACACCTCATACACGGTCACGTGCTCGCCCACTGAGCCACCCTGCTGCCTCGGGTTGTGGCTGAAGCAAAAACTTGGGTGTGGGAGGGGTTCGGTAAATCCATGGAAAAATACTTTTGGACTGCCTCAAAGTGATTCTGGCAAACTGTCAGCCCGGGGGGTGGATGTGATTCACCCCGAGTTCCTGAAGGCTCTGGATGTTGTAGGGGCTGTCTTGGTTGATTGCCTCTGCAATGTCATGTGGAGATTTGGGGCAGTGCCTCCAGATTGGTAGACTGGGGTGGTGGTTCCCGTCTTTAAGAAGAGGGAGTGGAGGGTGTGCTCAAAATATCGGAGGGTCACACTCCTCAGCCTCCTTGGGAAGGTCTGTGCCAGGGTGCTGGAAAGGAGAGTTCGTCTGTTAGTCAAACCTCGGATTCAGGAGGAACGGTGCTGTTTTCGTCCTGGTCGCAGAAAACTGGATCAGCTCTTTATCCTCTCAAGGATATTTCAGTGTGTGTGTGTGTGTGTGGGGGGGGGGGGGGGGGTTGCTCATGTCCATATGTTTTGTGGATTCGGAGAAGTCATTCAACAACATCCCTCGGGGTATCCTGCGGGGGGTGCTGTGGGAGCATGGGGTGTCTGGCCTGTTATTGGGGGCAATTCAGTCCCTGAACAACTGCAGCAAGAGCTTGGACCGCATTGCCTATAATAAGTTGGACTTCTTTAAGACTTGTGGTGTTGTCTTAGCCATCCACCTCAAGGTATATATTATTTTTTGTCCAGTGCAGTAACAGTAGTTTAATTTTACACTGCTTATGTAGATGGTAAAAATCCTTGAAAATGGTCGTGAAACTAATTTATATCAAATTTTCTGAATCCCCAGGCTGGGTAACATTAAGAGTTTAACTGGACGATTATTTTAGTTAGAAGTTCATATACTGGAATCTAGCATCCATTTAGACAAACTACTTTGACTTTTACAACATTTAGCCCTGGTGGTCCTTTCTCGACACAGATTAGGTCCTTTACATGATTCTAAGTGAGCCTTGGCAGTTTAGTTTCATTAATTTCAGCCTAAACAAGCTTGTTTGTACTCTAACTGCTAATACTACAAGCTCAACAGTATTAGCAGTTAGAGTACAAGAGAGCCTGCAGGGTTACGTGCTGGAGTTGTGATGATGTATAGAGCAGTAATTGGCCTGTAATGCTCAAACCGGTGCCCTTGTAATTAGCCAATCTCACTGATGTTTTTCTTCTCTCTCCTCAGCGTATTCATGCTGTTTGTAATCTGGCTGCTTCGCAGGTATCACTCTTTGGCTCAGGTAAAATTGTACTACGGTGTTCGGCATGTGTTTTGACAGTTCTTTTCCATTTCTGTTTGCTTCATTGCCAGCAGAAAGATGTTTAATTAGCCATGGCAAATCTTGACATAATTGAATCCAATTAAAATGCACCAGATTAATGAAATGTGGAGTTAATTGACTTAATGGTCATTCTGCGATAGTGGCTGCCGTCTTGTTTTTTTTTTTTCTTCTCTCCAAATGAAGAGGTTTAAATGTATATTAAAAATAATTGAAAACTGTTAGCTTGATTTTTCTTCATTTTTTTTGTGTCTTCTGTTTAAAAGATTTCCTTTTTCTATAGTGTGTTAGTCTTTGTGGATTTTTTTTTTTTTTTTTTTTTTGGAGTCGATGTAGATGATTTTGTGTTTTTGAAGCCGGTCCAGCAGGTCTGTCAGGTTTAGCAGCAGTGCATGTTATCCTCTTAATCTGAAGTAAATGACAGCTTAGCGTGGGGCTCTGATGGATCCTGTTACCGCTGGAGCAGGTTGCAGGGAGTGACCTGATGCTTTTCTTCCTCCTCCTCTTCTTCCTCCTCCTCATCTTCCTCCTCCTCTGCTCCTCTTACGCCACATAAACCTTCTCCTCTAGTCCATCCACTCTCAAAGGTTATCTGTCAGTCAATAGTCTTTAGTGCTCTCAAGGCCCTCCTGTGCTCTTTTTCTGTCTCCACCTCTCTCTATTCACCCTCGTCCTCCCCCTCCTCCTCTGTAGCCTTGGCCGGGTCACTGTGGGACACAAATTGATAAAATACTGTGTGTGTTGTGTGTATGTGTTTCTGTGTGTGTCTGTGTGTGTGTGTGTGCGCGCGCGCGTGCGCGCTTTTGTTTCTTCGTTTGTCTTTTTCTGTGCAGCCACTTCCACACTCTGCTACCACCTTTACAGGCAGAATTTAACTAACATCTGGTGTGCACAATCTTCCCTCTGGAAATTCTGTAGCGAACAGATTATTGATTCATTTTATATAAAATACGATGAGTTCGCTCTAAAGCGAGTAGAAATATGGAGACTCTCTCGTATGTGATATTTTCACTGAGTTGTCACCAGGGATGCCAGTCTGTCAGCTACATCAGTGATCATTTGAACAATAATTTGCCCTTCTCTCTAAGTGAATATAAATGTGCAGCTTTTTTTTTTTTTTTTTTGCCTTGGATGTTTTCTTAGAGAATAATTCTTCATTTCTTTTTTTCAAAAAATTTCCATTGTACAGAAGATGATTCTCAGCCTGACTGTAGCCGCCTTCTTTGACAGCGTAGCATATGTCATGGTGAGTTACTCTTGTCTCTTTCACTAAACACACACACACACACACACACACACACACACACACACACACACACACACACACACACACACACACACACACACACACACACACACACACGGAGTCTTTTTTTGTTTTCAAGGGTTGTAAAACTGTGCTGCTTTTCTTTCCCTGCCCAGGGTGAGTCCCACCCAGAGGGATCTCTTTGTGATTTCCAAGCCTGGTGGCTAACATACTTTGGTAAGACAAGCTTAATTGAATGCTCATTGGTGCAATTTGCATGACAAGCATGTGTAAATGAAACAGTAGAGATCCAGCAAAGACGTCTCATAAAGAGCTCATAAATCACATGCTCTTTCTTTAGCTTAAGAACAAAATGTTACCTGACATACGAAGAGAGTTGTTTCTGCTGTGAAGTGAGCTTTCCACTGTTGGTCGAATGACTACCACAACCCTGCTTTTCTGTATTAAAATAGATGCATAAATCCATATATTCAGAAATGTTGACTCATATGTTGGTAATCAGCCTGTCTTTTCTCTGTCATTATGTGTATGGCTGTGTGCTCTTGTTGCATTTGGCCCTGAGATTGTGGTTATTCTATTTTATGCTATGGATACAATATTAATGCAGGGACTGTGTCATAGATCCACCTGCATTTTATTCCATTAATTTCCACCCAGCATGTCCTACCCCGAGTTCTCCATAAAAGGAGATGATTGTTGTTGGTAGCAAAGTGGTTAGGCCAGCTCAGCTGTGCATTCATGCACACATACCAAGTATGGGTGTGTGTAAAATTATTGTAATATTTGCGAATCGCGCTCTGTTCTGTCTAGTCATTGGCTTGTTGTAGCCTTTTCAGTGCACTGCCCTCAAACCCGGAGCCTCAGTGTTTCATCGCCCTCTGTGTATGAGGAGATGATTTTTCCGCCAATGACAATACAGGACTTCTGATTTCATTTGGGACAGTCTGGCACACCTCCAGGTTCTTAGTTTGCTTTTGCTTTAAGAATCTCGGTTGTATTTGCTTTGCGTGCGTTTGCTGCAATTAGCTTTGATTAGGTTAAAGATTCTTCGTTAGGACCGGCTGATAATACGACGCTACACCAACCTCGTTTTATTGGTCTCGCTGCCAGACACTCTCCTATACGAACACACACACACACACACACTCAAATTGATGCAGGGTAATAGGCAGTGAGTTAGTGCTGCAAGGTTGGTGTGTGTCACCTTGGTTTATCATGAGGATCCTCACGCTGAGGACAAACGGGCGCACATAAACACCAGCTGAACTGGCACTTTGTTCCGTAGCGCAGCGTGGAGTCCAGCGGGAGCCGCAGAGCACAGCTCCGCTTTAAATTCCCTCCAATAAAATTTTATGAAATGTGTTTGAAATTGAGGAAGATGGTAACAGGGGCAGCAGCAGGACAGGAGGTGAAGCTGAGCAGTATGTTGTCCAGCTCAAGAAAACCTTTGGCTGCCTTCTAGTTATGTAAAATGCATTAGCTGTCGCAGTGATAGTAATTTATTAAAATAATGGCATAAACAGCCATTCTTCTTCTTTCTTGGCCATTGCACGGTAATCCCAGAGGTTCCTTAAATATAAAGGGAGCATGCGTTGTGGAAAATATATTTCTGTGAGTGTGAGGCGATCTTTCTAGACTCTTCCCTGTCTCTGTGTATATCCATTTTCCCCTGCTGCTGACTGTGCCTTCCTTCTCCTTTCTTTATGTCTTCTTTTCAGTGTTTTAACACTCGCTGTAGTCCACTCTGCCACCCCCCCTCCACCTCCCACCCCCAGTCTTATCTCCCTTCTGCTTTTCCACAGTTCATCATTATCTCTCTTTGAGCTCCCACCTCTCATCCATCACCCTAAGCTACAGGTTTCCCTCATATTACTGCTGAATGGACCTTCATTTATCAAAAAGTGGAACACACACACGCGCGCGCGCGCACACACACACACACATTCTCTTTCTCTCTTTCATACATGTGTGTATGTTTGGACACACATTTGCAGGTGCATGCTGTGTGGCAGCGAGCTGTGTTGTAATTTGACCTTGGTGTTTTTCTGTGTGTGTGCGTGTGTGTGTGTGTGTGCGTGCGTATGTCTGGATCTCTGTAGACTGGAGTGCCTTGGCTTGGGTTTGCCTCATCACACTAAACCTCTACCTCAACCTGGTCAGAGAAATAAGCACCATCAGATATGAAATGTAAGTGGGGTACTTAAGGAGAATTTATTTATTTTTTTTTCATTTTTACAATATTGGTTTTGATTTATCGTTTGGTTTGTTGTGTCTTTAAATGTCCTTTTGTCCAACCTGCTGTACAAAATGCAAATTTATTCAAATTCTGGTGCTTTAAAAGAGAACAACAGTTCCTCGTATTGGAGAGGATGCAAACAGAGAGTTAAAAATATTTTTTGTTTTTAAAAATCCCTTAAATGTTTAGTCACTGATCAAAGATGTCACTGATTTGTAATTTTTTTCTAATCTTGCCACTGATTAATAATTTGATCAATTATTTCAACTCTCTATTACCCGTTCATCCCTCGTGTGCATAAACAGGTTTTTCGCTCTCTCTCTGTCTGTATTTGAATGTTTATTTGTGTCTTGTTTTGGACGCTTCCTCCTTCGTGTGTGTCTTGTATGTCCATATGCATGTTTGGTCTGCCAGAGCATGTGTCTCCCCACAGAGCACTGACAGACCCCTCCTCCTCCTCCTCCTTTTATGTTCCAGCCAGCCGACACTCTAATTGAAAAGGGAGTGAGTGTCAGCCGTTAAGTGCGTTCTAGTGTGTGTGTGTGTATGTGAGAGTGTGTGTGTGTGTGTGTGTGTGTGTGGGCGCGCATATCCATCTTCACGCTTTGTGGCTCTATGTCTCTATGTTGCTGTCGCTCAAACTCCCATGAGCGCTTTCCACAGCGCAAGTGTGAATTTGCCTGTGTGTATGTGTGTGTGTGTGTGTGTGTGTGTGTGTGTGTGTGTGTGTGTGTGTGTAATATTTTTGCATTTTTAATGCCTATCAAAAGCTTTGTGACAGAAACGCATAATCGGAAGGAAAAAGAAAAAAGCGGCAACTCTGTGTGTTATGTCAAGCCAATTGTTCATGGTTGTATCCTGTTGATGTGTCCTGGTGGGCACAAACCATCCCACCCTTGTGCAGGAGAGGTTGGGCCATTAAGGCATGTACACCAACCGCTAACCCCCCCCCCCCCAATGGGAGTTTTGCTGCATTGATTAGCAATACGCCAGACAATATAATGGTGATATAACTCAAAAGGAGACGGTTTTATGGGTGCTGGCAAGGGGCAAGCTTGGAGGCCAAAATGAGCTTGCTTCAGAGCCTTATCTGCTGCATACTTCTTATAAGTCCAGGGGGACTAGAGTGGGAGGAGGCTATATGTGTATATTTGCGGCTGGTCGCACATGACGTGAAGGAGGAAAAACACAGCGCTTTAACAGGTAAGAGCGAAGCACGGACGATGTGTCAGTGAGGCTCTCGTGTGTTGACTCTGCACAGGGAAGCTGCATGTGTTTAGGAGGCGGTATGTGGCTTTGCATGCATACGCAATTACGTGTCGGCCCCTCTAACCCAACCTCCCACCCTCTCGCTCTCGCACTCACATACACAGTGACAGCAGAGTGTGATGGTTTATGAATGAACAAACTGCTAGAGGAGATGGAGAACGGAGGCCGGATGATCTAAGAATGATTGAAGTGGATGCAAGAGAGGATAGGAAGTGTGCGCATGTGTATGTGTGTATGTGTGTGTATGTTTATGAGTACTTGAAGTAAGAATTCATGCAAAGTGAATGTGCTGCGCGAGAGAAACTGAAGGGGTGGGGTGGGGGCGGTAGAGAAGTGGTGTGAGGCAGTGAGAAATGAGATTGAGCCTCGAGAGAGATTTCTATATGAGCGTGTGGGTGTGTGTGTGTGTGTGTGTGGGTGTGGCTGCACACGTGTGGGTGTGTGTGTGCAGGTGTGTGAAATGCGGAGCGCATAGCAGTCCTGCTGTGCCTCATTAAGCCCATGTTGAGTGCAGCTCCGGACCTCGTCATCTCCCTCTCAAAGCACTGCAAGTGTGTGATGTGTGCGCTGCAGCGTGCATGCTGGTGAGTGTGTGTGTGTGTGTGTGTGTGTGTGTGGGGGGGGGGGGGCTCTCAGCATTGATTTCCTGACAAGCCCCCCCACATATGCACCAGTTGTCGTGCCATGGACCGGCAGCACTGATTTCACCATTTGTATCTCTCCTCCCACCTTGTCTTCCTTTTTTTTTTTTTTTTTTTTTTTTTTTTGTTCTTGCTCTCTTGCTTGCTTGTTTTCGTCTTTCTCACGCACTTCCTTCTCATGTTCGATCTAAAGACAAACTCTGTCTGGATCCATATATTTACTATGTCTCTCTCCCGCCTACTTTTCTGTTCTATTTAAACCAGCAGCCTTCTCTTTCTTCCTCCACCTCCCACACACTCACGGCTGTCCATCAGCAAGAGGGTCGGAGGAGAGGGGAGTGTACGGTGTGCCCCAGTGAAATAGAGTGATAAACTCTACGTGCATGTGTGTGTGTGCGTGTGTGTCTGTGTCACACAACTGAAGTGGGATTGAGCGCGTGTCAGCTGTGTCACCACTGCTCGATTGACCGTACTTGGAACAAGTCAGGGCAGGACTTCCACTCTATTGACCAGGCGACGCTGTACGCTCTATAAAGTATCGACTCCCACACAGATGCCGAAGACACTGGCGCACACACCTCGTCTGGCACACGCACACACTCTCAAAAGGCTGTCACCATCACGTTATCATTTTTCATCGATAGCCTGTATGAGGATCTCCAGCCTCCTTAACCTGTTCCCTTTAAAAGTAGACTGTTTTTATAGCGCACTTACATATTTTAGGTGCCCAGTTTAGTCAGTTTTATGCTTAAATTTTCCATTCACTAAGATCCCCTGAGTGAGAATCTGCATCCTGGTTGTGGTTTTGATGCAGGGCTTTCCACTGAAAATCATCTTTTCCCCAACAGTTAGGCTAATTATGGTTTATATTACCATGAGTAATTGGCTGTCTGGCTGTTATAGACATTCGTCTGCACCTGAAAAATGACCCTAGTGCGAGTGCCAACAAAGGGATGAAGTGAAGAAGAAAAGAATTGATTTATTTATAAGCTTTTTTTTTTTCCTAGTGAAAAACCTTCCCGGCCTCAGTGCTCATAATGAAATAAATGTGTTCCTTTTATCAGGTTTTACCATCTGATGGCATGGGGGGTACCTTTGGTCATGGCCTCACTGCCGCTGTTCAAGGGTTACTATGGCCCCGCAGGAGCCTGGTGGTGAGTATGCCCCAGCTGGAGCATCATTTTTTCTTGTTTTGTCAGCTAGTGACAGTGTGTTTTCCGTTAAATGTCTTTTCTTTCAAGGAAGGCCACAGCACTGGCCTCATTCCAGCTCTAGATTGGCTTCAACCATTATAAGCGTTTATGTGCTTAAAATTGGCAATTATCAGCACATCTGATCACAGTGCAACACCTCCTCATGCTCTCCAGTTCTTGTGGTAAATGGGAAAGGCATTATTTGTTTGGAGGGTAGTTAAGCGGGCGAGGAAAAGGGGAAGAGGCCAAGGAGAGGAGGCGGTGGAATGAGAATTGGGACAGAGCCTTAATCTCCGGGCTCGGCTCTCTCTTTCCACTCTCGGCTTATTAATAGCTACAGCTGCACAGCTTCTCCCCTCTGCAGTCACACAAGTCTCTCTTCCGCTCACGCTCTCCCTTTTCCTTTGTAACCCCCTCATCGCTCTCTCTCTCTCTCTCTTCCCCCAGCTGGATCACAGACGATCACGTAGCCTGGAGATTTGGGATGTAAGTAGACCCTTTCAGCACCGCCATCAAAGCTTCCCCCACTGGGGGAGATGGGGAGGAGGAGGGAGGAGAAGGCCTGTCTCTGCGGGGAAATGTGAAGGGTTGCATGTCAGGGGAGCCTGCAGGGTTTTTTTCCCTCTTGGTGCAAGGCCAAGAAGTGCGTGTGTGTGTGTGTGTGTGTGTGTGTGTGTGTGTGTGTGTGTGTGTGTGTGTGTGTGTGTGTGTGTGTGTGTGTGTGTGTGTGTGTGTGTGTGTTTCCGTGTCTGCCTCTGCCTTGTCAGATTTAGGGGAGTTGCTACACTGTGTATTTAAGTGTTTAGGACGGCTATGAAGGATTATGCCTGTCTACTGCTTTCTGCAACTGGCCCTAAGTCTGCAAGGGCTCTGCCAATCCCCCGGTGCAGACACTTAAACACACACACACATACGCACAACAACACTTCTCTATGAGCCAAGGTAATCGCGTTGCTGCTCGCAGCATCAGCAGGGAATCAATCTTTTTAAACAAATAAGCGCGCACACACACACACACTCACACACAGGGAGACTCACACAGACAAACACTCAGATACACATATATAGAGAACAGCACATAGCTATCAGCTGTGCTAAACGAGCCTGTGTCTCTTTTATCAGTGCTCCTCTGCTCCCCGGCTCTTTCTAGTTTTCCACGCTGTCGTGGCCCAGGGGGACGAGCCGCTCAGAGGATCAGGGAATCTTCATTAGGCCTAATTACATCAAACCAGGCGAGAGATTAGAGGCCAAGGCAGCACCCGTCAACGGAAAAAACACATGCGCTCAAACATGCACAGCATGCTGACACCTTGTGGGAGGGCAGAGGCTGGGGTATTAAAGGGGAAAAGGTGGGAGGGGAGACATATGGGGTCTAGTTGGACAGAGACAGGGAATTATTCAGCAGGAGAAGGAAAGAGGATCGGCATTGCAAGATGTGAAGGAGAGGAGAGTCAGAGAAATAGATTGTCCTCGTGTCTGCCCACGCCCTGTAGTGTGTCTTCATCAGAGTTCAGCGAAGCGCACAGACAGAACAGAGGAGGCAGGGAAGGTTTGACGGAGGAGGAGGAGGGTGTGAAAGGGGATGAAAAAGGAAGGAGAAAGCAAAGCGGAGGACAGGGCTGTGTGATGAAGGTGCAGAGTTTCAGGGCTTGAGTCAGCAATTGGAAGCACTCGAGCTTAGCTGAGTCAACGCTCTTAGAGGTCCCCATTGGTGTGTGCCACGGGCCTCAGTCTAACATACGGCTGAGAAATAACTGAAAATTATATTCACAAATGAAAGCAAACGGTTACCTGGTCCTTTTGGCTGCATGTTTTAAGACTGTTTATCAGATCAACGCTTTGGTCCAGATTTAAATATACAAAAATCTGTACAGATTTTCCAACAGAATACATTCTAACACCACAGATGATTGCTACATCCTTCTGCAGCACCGACTTGCATAGCAGTGGAAATGTAAGCCTTTATATAGTGCCTGTGCTGAGTTACCAATTTGAGAAGGTGTGCATAAGGACGTGAGCGTTAGCTTGGAATGGGCACCTCATTTTTCTGCTTTAGGTCATCATACTTTCCTGGTTATGTTTTTATTACACATGCCCCTAAATTTTAGCTTAGCTGATACAGTAATTTAAATAAAATGTATATTTTTATAAAGCGGTGCCACTGACAATTTTATATTGCACTATATGAACCAGGATGTAACATGAGTGGGGGCTTGTCTGGGATTTGAGCCATACCCCTATATCTCATGACTGAGTGACCTCTTGACCTTTTGTTCCAGTTCTAACATGGAGCTAACATTTTTGGTTTTAAATAACAGTATTTTAGCATTCATATGGTGATGTTATGCTTACTGCAGGTATATGAGTGTCCACTTGGGACAGAGTGATGTTAATTTAATTGTCATTGGGTGAATAAGAGGCTCCATTTGAATGCAGAATGCTGCCCTTTACTGTTATTTTGCACAGTTGTGGATTCAGAAGGTATAGCACCTGTATTGCCTTCGAGTCAAAGGACTATTGTGCCTAAATAAACACTCACAGAGCCTCTAGCAGGGCTGTAGATACCTTATGGCTTTTCCATTAGTGCATGAAGTGAGCCCCAGCCTTCACCCTGCGTACACTGCTCCTCCTTCATTCTTTCTATGTCTCCACCTCTCTTTCTGTCTCACAGGCTGTCCTTCCTTGTGTAAGTGGTTGATCGTGATCTTTCACTGTGTGCTAGGATCTCGTAGGTCAACGCTGACGGCTGCAGTTGATCGTTAACCCGCATAGACGGGTCTCTACCATGCTCTCGTCTTCTAGCAGGCACTTCAATTAAGGCTTCTTTCATCCGAGCCTCATTCTTCACTTCAGAGCTGTACTGGAGGGAAGGCCAGGCTAAGGCCGAGTGATTGAATTTGTGCACATCTGCGATGATCTTTCTTTCTGCCACTTTCAGGCAATCCACTCTTGCTCACTGTTGTCCTCTGAAAACCCCACTGTGGTTGTCTGTATTTCTATCCATCCTTCCCTAGTCGATCTATCGGGTGCAGCCTATTTCTGCCGTTTCTTTCATTCTCACTGCGACCTTATCCCACTGCTTGCTTTTTAATCACCCAGAGCTTCTTTCTTATTTCTGCTCTTTCTGGTCCTGAGCCACAATCCGCAGTCATCTATCCACCTTTGCATCCTCTTCTCTATTCATCTCATCACTTTTATCATCCTCTGCCCTCTCTGAATCTCCTCTCCCTCTGCTTTTATTTCTTTCTCTTTCTTTCGCCGTCTCCCTCTTGCTCTGACTCTCTCTCTCTCTCTCCGGGTAGTGCTCAGCTGTAGAGCACAGCGGACTCTAATGGCAGATCATTATCATGCTAATTAGAGCACTTTGTAGCTGCCGCCCGTCATTCTCTCCTCCTCACAGCCCCCCACACTATCGTTAAAAAGGCCATCCCTCCTTTCCCCTCTCCACCAACCCGCCCACCCCCCAGCTCGTCTTTCCATCATTAACAGGACGTGCGCTGGCGTAATTGGACGCTGTTTATTCCGGAGAGCGGGTTATTAAATCACACCGAGGTGACGCTCGCACAGGTCTCCCCTGAAACGCTTTCATCAGTGTCCCGTGCTGTTATTGAACCTGCATGGATGCACATGTGCACATGCAGTCACACCAGTGTTCAAAGAGAGAGGGTATCCTTTGTCTGTCGATGTTCCCTAAAAGACATGAAGGCACATAAAGGAGCCTTTCCCGTCGCCTGTATTCTGCATTGAAACAAACGTCTACTGTATTGGATCCCTACGCCAATAAAAAGTTTAATTTGATAATGCTCAGTGAGCTTCCTTCAGTCCTCGGGCATAAATAACAACCATGGGTGAACACAAAATAGGCAGGTGATCCACTATGTGTGTGTTTATGTTCTTTTTGTGACTATATGGGTTCTGTTTGGGTACTCTGTCTGGCTTCCTTCCACCTTCTAGACATAGACGTTATGTTAATTGGTGATTCTAAATTGGCCATAGTTGGGAATGTGAGTGGGAATGATTGTCTGTTTCTTTGTTAGTCCTGGGATAGATTTGTGGCCTGTCCAGGGTGTACCCTTCCTCTCACACTATGATAGCTGGGATAGGCTCCAGCTCTACAGTGGCCATGAATTGGATAAGCAAAGAAAATGCATGGTTAGATGGATGGCTGGACTGGTAAATGGGTGGATGGATGAATCCAGAATTTGCTTACTGAGGTACTTCTAAAATATACAGCTTTTAGCACACATGCCAAGGACTTTGAGGATCTCTGTTTGACATTTATCCATTATCTTTTGTAAGTGTGTGTCCATGGATTTAGGGGTCTTAGACGGGCTCTTTGTTTTAATAGTCAGTTGAACCCTTTTCTCCTGCGTCATGAGTGCTGTAATTACTCTTATTGGCCTGTGTGTGGGTGTTTTGCCTGTGTCAGGTGCAGGTGCAAGACAGAAAGTCGTATTGAATAAGTGTTTTGCATGGCTAGGATAACACAGTTTTCAGCGGGTGGAGGATTGGCCAGTTATATTTCATGCCCGCCCTTGAGACTCCTTTAGACATGAGGTAGGTGTCAAACACAACAGTTGTGACTGCTCAGGGTTACCTAGGCTGAAAAGACAAGTTGTGACCAGCAACTTGTCTATCGTGAGACAAAGACCTGTTTCACAATTATAGGGAGAGGCTGAAACTCTTCAGAGCTTTCGTCCCCTCCCAAGAGGTTGCATAACATAAGGCTGCAATCACCCTCGTTTCCCTTGCTTTTCTCGCTCGCTTTCATCCGCTCAGAAATACCTGACATATTATTCTCCCACACCAACCCCTGATTGGCAACCCTTTATCCCGTAGGAATGCCATGCATTTCCAGTATTATGACTTTGCTGGAATGATCTTTTGTTCTCAGCTACCTCTTGACTCAATATGTAAAATTATACGCAGTAAGGTCCAGAGTTGCTTTGTCAGGTTTTTTTGCACTCTTTGGTGTCTGTGTACATGCTGTGTGCCCTTTACGCACCAGCTGTTTAGAATAATGCGTTCTAGTGTCAGCCAGTGAAACAGTCTCACCTCAAATGGCTGTACAGAAAGTACACATCATTTCCTCACCTTTATTTTTTTTATATTAATTTTTTTGAAGCTATCAACTGGTACGTTCATATAACCAGCTTGTTAGCAAACAGCTGCCTATTTAAATTCCTTCTTGTAAGGAGCCAACATTATTATAAGAGTAATGTGCCGGACTGCTTGGTGAATGTAAGTCAAATATTCACAACCCATTTGTTCTTTCTTGGTCTTTTCCATCTCCTAAGAGAACTCACTGGCTCCTCAGCTAGTGAATGCCCCTAAGTGTTTACGAGCAAGTCTCTAATTATTGTTCCCTATTGTTTGGTGCTAAGCAAGTAGTGTGCAGTGGACTTGAAGACCCTTTTTTTTTTTTTTTCCTGAAAACAGAACCGTGCTGCAGCTGAAAATGAAGGGATGAGAATAAATGAAGTTGCTGGCCAGACAGCTAAAAATTGAACTGCAGAGCTCTGATATACTGAGGAAGAAGTATATCAGACCATAGAAGTGGTCATTTCCTGTAGCTTCATTCCTCTAAGTGATGCCTTTTACTTTATCGTAATGTTTTTGCATTGTCATTTCATACATTTATTTTCTATAAATGTGTAAGTTGGTTTAATACACTCATACTTATAACAAAAGATTTCTGGGCAGGTCATGAGCAAAATGAGCTTTATGTTAACAATAAATGAAAAAAGATTTTATGTGACACATCAGCTGAAAAAAAGCTTTGGTTAAGGTCTGGACTAAGTCAAATTAAGAAGGAGAATTTCACTAAATGAATTTCTGTGGTCTGATGGTTAATGTGTGTGAATGGCCCTGTAACACCCTGGCTGACCTTTATGTTCATCTAAGGTGTAAAATTCCTTTAAGGTGGATGAGACATAGCATTACCGAAAATTACCAGTGATATTCTTATGCGCTTAGATGAAGGTAAATATTCAATTTTAGTTTACTTGACTTATCTGCAGCCTTACACCACTGATCATACCATTCTTGTTGACAGATTACGGAATTGGGTTGGTTTCTTTGGCACTGCTTTAAAATGGTTTTCATCTTACTTACTTCTGAAATGTAAGTAAATCTTACATTTACTTACATTTATATGAAATCTTATCAGAATTCATATTAGTAACCACACGTCTTCATCAGAGCCCCTCATATGTGGAGTCCTTCAGAGCTCAAACCTTTGGACCAATTCTCTTTCCTTTGTATATGTTACACCTGGGTCATTTATTAAACAGTTTCAAAGATATTTCCTTTCTTTGCTATGCAGACGATACACAGCTATAATTTTCTGTTAAGCCAAACACCCTCAACAGCCTCTCCTACCTCGAGGAATGCTTCACTGTAAGTGGATGTCTTCAAATTTCCTCCTTCTTAACCCTGGAGAAACTGAGGTTCTTGTGTTCAGCCCTGAGAGCTTCGCTAAGGAGGTCTGTCATTATATCGGGCCCCTCGCCACCAATATCAAATCATTTGCTAAGAGCCTTGGTGTCATTTTTTTTTTTTCTTTTTTTTAGCAAAAATTGTATTTTGAATCTCACATCTCAAAGCTCACCCAGTCTGATTTCCTTCATTTAAGAAACATCGCAAAAAAAGCAGACCTTTGCTGACACCCAATAATGTGGAACTTCTAGTACACACTTTAATTTTCTCCCATCTCGATTATTGTAACTCACCTTTCACATGTGTCTCTCAGTCCTCATCATCTTGCTTCCCTTCACTGGCTTCCAGTGAAATTCAGAATTCATTTTAAAATAGTATTAATAAGATAAAAAGCCCTACATGGACAGGCTCCTGCATATATATAACAGAGCTGCTGAGACCTTATCAATGTAGCCAGCCTCTCTGATCTTCTGATCAGGGTCTCTTAATTGTTCCACGCTCTTACTTTAAAACCAGAGGCGATCACGCTTTTGAGGTTATAGCTCCTAAGCTTTGGAACAGCCTTCCTCAGTCCATGAGGCCGGCTGACTCTCTGGTTTGTTTTAAAAGACTGCTGAAAACTCATTTCAGAAGGTCAGATTTCCTTTAATCCTTTGCCCATTCTCTGTGGCCTTTTGTTCTCCTGATGTGTGTGCATATGAGTGTGTATTTGACTCTGTGTTTGCATGTATAAATATGCATGCATATTATTTTTCATGTGTTATTATTGAAACTTATTATTATATTAATCATTACTTTTGAGATTTTTCATGTGATTTCATGTCAAAATTTCTACTGCTGAATCAAGGAGGCCAAAGGAACAGCCTCCACAGACAAAACAACAGAAAATGGTCTTTTAATAACGTTTCTCATTTGCAGTTTTGTTATTGACTCCTTTTGCCTGTGCTTTGCAGATGGTACGTGCCTCTTTTCAGCCTCATCTTCCTGATGATCTGCTGCTACGCCAGGATCATCTGCGTGGCCAATAAGAGAGTGAGTACTCAATATGCGTCTACTTCAAGACAACTTAGCAGAACGTAAAGGCGCTGTGAGCCTTTTAAAAGCCAACATTAGTGAAAGCTCGGAGAAGACTGCTCTGTGGGTGTTCGGGGGGAATAAATGTTCTCACTGAAGTACAAATGTAAGACAAAATCCACCAAAACACTATGCACTATGAAATGATGCTATCCTGATTATCAAAAGTCATTTAAAGGATAAATCTGGTTATTGGAGATTTAAAAACATTTAGCAGAAGTGCGTGAATTCAGACAATTAGACAGACTGCTAACAAGCCAGCATTTTTTTGGCCATTTCAACTAAACATGCACAGGTAGGTCAAAACTAAACTGGGATTTGACAATTTGTGTTATAATTTTGTAGTTTGCGTTTGGTTTTTTTTCTTCCAGCACATTTGAAAAGAGAGGAGCTCGTTTAATGCCTGTTTGACTGTCCAGCAGCTCTTTAATGAAGAGAAATACAGACTACAGTGGAATAAACTGTTGGAGTCGCAATGTCGTAAATTGTCATCCTGCTTCTGTACAGGGACTGTTGCTTGGACAAAACATAGAATATAATAGCATTAATTTATTAATTACTCTAACAATTTACTTGCTCCAGTTACTTGAATATGAGGATTTCCTACTTTTTAAAATTTTTATATGATTCTAAATAGTCTATTTTGCCTTTCTGGACCGATGGTTGGCCTGTTTAAACTGACACAATTGTGGACTCTCTGTTCTTGTGGCATATTTTACTATTTTCAACATTTCATACTCTAAGCCTTTAAATTGTGCAGGAAATCAGATTAATTCATTTACCGCTTAGTTGATGTGCTCACCATGCTAGCTTGTAGTTCTGCGCGGCTCCTTATTGTGCTCAGTGCAGTCAGAGCCCAGGGAGAGCATTCCTCGGAGTTCACATAGCTGCCATTCCCCTGATCTGACAACACCGCACACCATGGCAGTAGCGCCGCTGGAAGCACGGCAGCAGATTTGCGTTGCCACGGTGTGTGCATGGGGTTTTTGATGTGAATTATCAAATATAAAATGACAGTAAGGGAGAATGAGGCCAAAGCCTCATCAGACTCAGAGTCATTGTGTTGCTGTTGAATGTTAGCATTCATTGCTTGGGCAGCAGAGGGAACGATGGAGCCAGAGAGATTCTGCAGATAGCCAGGCTGCAGAAAGACGACAACGGAGACAGACAGCAGGTAGCTGAGAGGCAGGGAGCGGGAAAGAGACTACACTCTTTATCATGCCTGTGATAAAGAGAATGAATGAATGTCGCTGGTTTTCAACCTGCATCTCATAACTCATTCAGCTCACAGTATTCAGCTATCACTCCCTCTGCCTCTTGTCTCTGTATCTGTTTCCCACCTTCCTTATTCTGAATCCCCTTTTTGCATTCATTTGTCACTCTCTCTTTCTGTGTTCCCACTCATTTTCTGCCCCCCCCTTTCCCCCCTCCATGTCTGTCTCCCCCTTCACTCTGCCGTTTTGCTTTCTCTATCGTATTTATGAAGAGCTCAAGCCTTATCTCTTTTCAGCTGCAGGCTGTCTCACTTGAAAGAATTTCAAAAGCTTTGAAAGCAGGGTAGGTGGCGACGCTATGGAGAAAAGGATAAAGACGAGGAGGCTGAGTGAGGAGAGGTGGGATGTTAGCTGGACGGAGAAGTTTTTCCACTTTCCCGAAACAGATGGGTGTGGTGGAGGAGGGGGGTTTCAAGTCCTTTACACCCGGATTATTTCGAGGAAAAAAAAAAAAAAAAAAACACGGAGTGGCTGTGTGAGCTCATAATAACTTGAGGGATTTGAAAGCTAATGAGTCATTTCGGGCCACACAGAGAGCTCTGGGAGTGTGTTTGTTTTACGGATGCAATTTGTACATGCCCACTCCTTTCCTTCCAGCCCTCATGCCTCAACACTTCACATAACCGCTTGCCTTTCAGTGGCGTGGCTTAAGAGCGACTGCAAAAAAAAAAAAAAAAGCCGGGTATATGCACACTGGAGACCTGGCCAAAGCCTAATGATATTGCCACTTATTATCAGTGTTTGTTGATTTTGATGGATAGCAGTGCTCAGCTGGGCAGCAGAGAGCTGCTGTGGAACAAGTTCAATCTAATGACCAAATGGCTGTCCATTTTTTTTTTTTTTTTTCTTTCCCCCCACACTGCACAAACACCGCGGTCACGCATAGATTTACAATGACAATCACGTCAGCACAGAGAAACCATGGCAACATTGAGTTAATAAATAGCAGAATAGAAGAGCTGTTAGTGCATGTTGTTCATGCTGCCTTTTTGTGCATGCGTATGAAGCTCACACAGGGCCTCCAGAGATTTGTCTCTGATGTCTTGGGTTACATAAACCTTCTGGCTTCCTACAGCCCCCTCCACTCCTATCCCACCATCACCAATTCTAGTCTTGTGCATGGTTGTGTTCATGTGTGTTCCTGCGCCTGCCTGTTGACATTTTCCCTCCATTCCCCCGAGAGAGGACACAGAGGAAGAGCGAAAACTATTCCCACGTTCTTTCCAGAGGCCTCTTATCTGCCGTGTTTGCTCCACTTCTTTCTATTCTTTTTTCTTACACTTTTTCTAAAGAAAATTCTCTCTTTTCTGCCGCCACCTCCCCTTGCCTTGTTTTCTTCTTCCTTTGTCAAATTGTGTGCACTGAAGCTGATCAGTTTTTGCGAGATGCTGGGAGCTGTTTAAGAGCTCCCTTCTGCCTCTTAAGCTGTGCGCTCGGTTGTGAATTGGGCAATTTTGCCGGGGTGTGTGAGAAGGTGGGGGGATTTCGCATTAGCGTGATAGCTGGTGTGATATTTGGTCTGGCTTCTCGCTGCAGGCGCTGACCTCTAAACACAATGCCACCCTTCTCTAGGAAAAACCATCTGATTAAAATCATGAAATCACTGCGGGTTTTTTTTTTTTTTACCTCAAGTAGCTGCCCTGACCCTTTCTTCCTATTTTGTGTCTTTTCTGCACAGATGCAGTCATGGCTGGGAACTTTCAACCCGGAGAGAGAGAGGCGCAAGGTAATGGACTGGTCATCAAATTTCTTAGCTCAGACACACACATGTACACGTATAAACACAGAGTGTGAGGATTAGAGTGTCTGCAGGATTAGTTCTTGCCTTCACGCTGGGTAGGTGTCAAACACAGCAGGGAGCAATTTGACCTCTTGAATCTATTCCTGTGCACGCGCTTGTGTATGTATACATAAATGTGTGCATGTTCATAAAGGTTTGTTTAACTTAGTGTTTAAACAGAGGGCAAAAATAGGAGGAGATATGTGTAAATCAAGTCAGACAGGAGGGAGGAAGGGGAGGAGGAAAAATAAGGGAACAGAGAAAGAGAAAATTAATTTGGGAGAGGGTTAGTCTAGCCTAGCCTAGCCCAGCCTGAAGGGGAACTTCACTGATTTTACACATTAGTGTTGGGTTATGCATGAACAGAACTATTTCATAAAAGTCTTTTTTTTTTTTTCCGATCACAGTGGGACTCTTGAACAGGCGTTTAGTGGTTCCAAAGGGCCGCACTGGGAGGCAGATTTAAAAGCCAGCCTTCTCAAAGCGACTGGAGACATAACTTAATTTATGTGTGTAAACCACTACACTATGGAGCCACTTTTTAAATGTGGGGATAATGCCACACATTTCCAGGCCTGTAAGCTTCCCATAATGTTGCCACATTTGTTCACATGAAATATTACAGAAATGATATTGCAACAAATAGAAGATGTAGAACGAAGGGTTGGAAGGCTTTATCAAAAAGATGTCACTGGTAGCATGATGGAAAATGGAAGGATACAAGATGTTTGACCTGCACTTGAGAATTAAAAGCCTCAGATGTCTGCTGCTTTGATTTTTTTAACATTTTATAACAGTTTGAACAAAACTGAACACAAGTAGATTTCTTGAAAATGCTGGTATTAGAAAGTGGACTGTTAGGTTTTTGCCATTTCTTTTTACCTGGTTCACTGACTACAGATGATGCATATTCTCCTGCAAGACTAAAAAAACCTTACTTTCCTCTCTGTCCAAGTAGTGTTGAAACTGTATGACTAATACGAAGTTAAAAAAAAAAAAAAACCTAATAGCAGTAATGCCTTGCAGTCCTTCTGCAAGGAAGGACTCCCTCCTCCCCTCATTCACTGGCATCTCCGCCCAGCAGGGCGAGGTGTCGGAGGGCAGGTTAGGGTTAAGGTTATGTAGATGCTGCCCCTAAGTGGCAGACATAATTACTGCATGCTGAACTGGCGTAACCCAGAGTCATATGTGTGCATGGATGTGTGGCAACACACACACACACACACACACAGCCTTCATGTGGGCTAATTGCTATGTGTAGCACAGAGTGTAAATAAGTCAGCAGTGGTTTTTATCACACTCTCTTTCCTCATATTTCTCTTTCCCGGTTGCTCTGCTCATTTCCATCTGTTTTTTTCTCTCTGCCTTTCACTTCACGATCTCTCTCTCTCTTTTTTTTTTCTCCCTGTCTTTCTCTTTCTGTCTTTCTCACCCCCCCCCCCCCCTCCCTCGCTGTCTCTCTCACGCTTGTACTCATACCCAGTATGAATAAAGCAGCAAGCCAGGTTCATGGACATGAATATTTATGAGAGTTTATGCACGCGCTGCGATGCTTTAAAACAACAACAACAGCCTCCCAGATTGTGCTTGCCAACCCAGTGAGCTCCTGCTCATGTGTGTATGAGTGTGTAGCAGCAGGTGTAAACTAGAGAAAGCGATTCCTGCTGGGTGTCTGAAGACCGCTGGCTCGGGTGATTTCCATTCACTTCGCCACATCTCCCGCCTTCTGTGCCTCACACATTCTCTGTTACTGTCACTCACACCCACGTGCACACGCAAACCCCTAATGCCCCGCGCCCACATTTAGTTCCCTGAGTTCGCCAGTCTGAGTTCCCCCTCCCTGACTCAGCGCAGCATCATCCCCCTCCCTCTCTTTGAGTGCATGTGCGTATGCATCTGGCTGGAGTGGTGACGTACATAACCAGTGCTGGCAGTTATCAGCGCTGTAAGTCACATGTTGCGACCCATCTGTGTGTGTATGTGTGTGTGTGTGTGTGTGTGTGTGTGTGTGTGTGTGTGTGTGTGTGTGTGTTTCTTGAGCGATCTGTTTGTGTTCATGCATGGGCACACACGATCGCCACAAGGTTTTGAAGCAGCACAGGTCAACAAGAGGATATTTGGAAGAGGGTTTTTCAGGCACCCCTCACACACACACACGCACGTACGTGCGCACACCTTTAGACACATTTGCACAACTGCACACACAGCAGCTGAGTCCCGTCGGGTAGCAACAAAACTGGCTGAGCAAACAGCGAGCCGCTTGTTCGTTATCTTCTCAAGATGTTTGTTTACCGAACCACGCAAGCTTCGCCTTGAGTAACAATGCAGTGCGTCTGCTTGTGTGTCTGTATACAAGCATGTGGGTACCTGCATACACAGCCGAGCAAACCACTGAGTGTAGCCCCTCGGTGTGTGTGTTCTAATTTGTCCATCATTTTTTTTATTTTATACTTGGCCAGCAGAAGAACATAGTATGAGTATTCTGCAAGGACAGTATAATTTATCTCTTAAGGGTTCCAAGTAGGACATTTGACTTTGACAAAACACATATGCCTAATTTTTTAGGGATCAGCTGCCCAGCTGCTAGAGAATCATCAGTGATACTCAACACTATGGCTGGAACACAATATTAGTAAGGCAGTGTATTGTATAGGCTTCCTCAGACATCTGTATGTTTATTTAAACATGCAGGCTGTCTAAAACGATTCCCTATCAGTTTGACGTACCAAAGTCACTACTTAATAACTTGTGCTTATCATATTAATGGTGGTAAGATGAACAAAAGTGAAGAGGAAAGGAAAAAAGTGGACAGTGGTGCAAATCAAATCAAAGAGCTAATTTAACTGACTTATTTAAATTTATAATAAAGGTAATGCGTACACACTGACACCATACATACTAATCTAGTGAGTGCATATATATAAGTCCTGCTTTTTGCCCTTCTAGGCCTCTTAGAGGGTGTTTTTATTTCTGCTCCATAAACACAGATGTTGTGAGGTATAGCCTGCTCGTAATTCATTAGATATTATGACCAAGAAATGTGACGCAGCCTGCAAAAAGCAAGCCGAAGACACAGACCGAGTATCCCAGCTGTGCGCAAAAAAAGCAAAGCAATGATGCAATCATGAACAACTTGACTTTCCAATTTCCACTGTTGCATTTTCAGTGTTTATCTCAACTTAACTGCCTCTCAGAAGCGTGCCCTGTGTCGTCGAGTTTCTGGTGCACAAGCTGCAATAATACATTTTGCCCCAAATTCCTCATCCAGCAAAACTCTCGGCTGTGAGGGGCAGCCACAGCTCAGCCGCACATGCCTGGGGGTGTGGGGGGGGGTCCAACCCGGCCAGCCAGCCAGTGAAATTTGCCCCTGTAGTGACTGCTCGCAACGTTTCTGTCTTCAGCCTGTGGCGATAAAGCTGTGTGGTTTGTAATCAGTCGCCAGCTTCTTGTAAACCTCGCCGAGTTTTTTTTTTTATCAGAAGTTTCATCATTTACGAATGAATGCATTACAAGCGAGTGTGTGTGTTTGCATCATTAGTAAACCACAATAATTCAAAGAATGGACACTGATTGACATCTCCAAGTTAAAAATTCATTTAAAAAAAAAAAACAGATAGATGAAATCAGTTTTTCTTTTTTTTTTTTTTTGCATGTTAATGTAAAAGTTTTGAAATTTTAGTAAATGAATTCCCACCCCAACTAAACAGTACTTGTGGTTCTGTGGTGGTTTTTATCATCTTCCTCGTCGAGTAAAGTTTATTTAGATGCCACGGAGCTGTAAATGTTTTGGAGCACTTTCAGGATTTCTCAGCCATGTCGGCTTAAAAGTTGTGACTGAAAGTTGGAAAAGTTGTTAACAGCCATATATAACATTTTGATATCCTGCATCACATTGTGTTAATGCTGCAGCAGATGCTGCTGCTGCTGCTGCTGCTGGAAAAGCTGTAGTGCAGCTTTTTATAGAGAAACATTTGCCATCTATTATGTTATTCACTTTTAGTACCTGAATTTCACTTGAAAAAATCCTTTAAAAAGTCCTTGAATTTAATGGTGAAGTGCCTTCAGTAAACCTGATCCTGTTATTTTTAGAGGAAGCTTTTTCGGAAACGAGCGGCAGGCACGGGTGAGTGCTGTGGGTGATGGTGGAGGGGATGGGTTGCTTGCGATAACTGTCTGTAATCTAGCGTGTGTCATTAACATCGGGACCGCTGCGCCCGCTTCACATAATTACGGTTTCATTCCCCCCTCTGCTTCCCGAGCAGCGCAGGGGCCTCTGACACCGGAGGACTGTGATTAAAAACACGAGGCAGCAGAGGCACTTTACCCACACTCTTCCTCCTTCTCCTCAACCCTGCTGCACCCTGTCTTTGGCTCACTGAAATTCCTGAAATGCCTGTTTCTGCGCCTCACCGAAATCTGATCTGAGATTACTTGGCTCCATGCAGTCTTTGAAGATTTTTTTTTTTTTTTTCCCCCCTTGATTTATTTTTTCCCCCAAAATATACACACACATGTTCATGCAGCCACAAATCGCCTTTTCCGTGCAGCATCCCTCAGGCTACCCCTTTTCCTCTTCGTCATCGCAGCATTCCTCGGAGTACACAGAAACACACACACATAAGTTAGCAATTGGCAGATCTTGTCATGGCCAGTGACGTCAGGGCTTCCCATGATAATAGATGCTAATCGGGCTAAGCTTGGTGTTTGCCTTGGGGTTATACTGTTAAAGAAAGTGATGTGGAAATATGACTGGTCTCTGTACAGTAGATCACATGCAGCCAACCTTTAGCACACGGTGAAACTCCTAATTCCTGTATTCAGCACCCCCCCACACACTAGAACACACACATACACATATACGCATAAGATAAAATACCACTGGATTTTCATCTGAATTGTTTAAAATGCTTGCGTTAGAGCCTGACTGCCTCAGGGTCTTTCTGGCGAGTAATTAATTTCCACCATGTGGGGGTAGAAACCAGAGCTCGTGGGCCTGACTGCCTCCTGGCTCCGACTGTGTGTAAGTGTGTGTGTGTGTGTGAGAGGGAGAAAGAAAGAGAAAGAGGCTCTGCGCTGGCTCTGCTGCTGCGACCTAGCCTTGAGGAGGGGGGGGAGAAAAAACAGCACAGCGCAGAAAATCAATCCAGGGGCCGCGCTTCTCAGCCTCTTCCGGACGCAAGAGTCCTTCTCTCTCGGGAATTAGATAACGGCTTGTAAAAGCTCTCCACCACCGGCCTCTCTCCCTCCTCGACTTTTAGCTGCTGCTGCATCTCTCTGTCTTCCTCTCAGCTTGTCCACGAGATATTGAATTCATCCCCTTCACGTTGCTGCAAAGTATTTGCTTCTAGTTTAATTGAAATCCCCGTTTCTCCTCATAACTGTGTGGATATTGCGTATTATCAGCAGGTTAATATTTTATTAGGTTTTAATTGGCCTTTGTTTCTCGCCTCTGTGCTCTGATCTTCCAGTGAAGACACAGACTCTGCGTGTGCGTGTGTGTGATATACAGACGAGACGAGAGTGTTAACGTGAGCATTTGAGTTTCTCTACATGGGTGAGCAGCTAATATTCTCTCCTCTAGGTTTCCTTGGCAGAGGAGATCAAGCCGTTGAAGTGGTATCCCTCCGTTTACCTGCTCGTGTCCATCTTTCCCCTCATCAACAGGTAACACACACAGACACACACCTGTGCAGCAAAAAACTTTGTTGTTTTATTTGCGTGGGGGCTTCACTCTGTTATCTTATCTCCTGTACACCCCCCCCATGCCCTGATATGCCTTTCCCGTTCTTTTGCTCTCTCTTATCTGAACTCTGGGAGAGCACTGCGCTCTCTCTCTCTCTCTCTGTAGCAGTCGAACGCTAAAGGACGGTGTGTGAGTACATGTGAGAGTGTGTGCATGTGTGTGAGATGGAGGTATAGAGCGTTTTATTGGCTTTTATAAAACCCGAGCTTCATCGGCTGAGGGTTGGTGGGAGGAGGCGGGTGGTCCAGTAAATGATAACTCCAGCGCTGTTATTACTCCATCACTCCCTTTCCTTTCCTTTCCTTCCTCCTCCTTCCCTCACTCTCTCTCCCTCCTTCTCCTTCTTCTTTCATTTGCTACTGCCCCCCCAACACACGCACGCACACACACACACACACGCACGCACACAGTAAACTGATGTGATTGACAGGTCAGGGTTACTAAGTGATTAGCTGCAGCGGCTCTGCTTGTCGCCACGGCGATGTAGGCGGAGACACAGGTCAATTACAGGGTCAACGTCTTTCAAAGGCTCTGCTCAAACACTGCCCATCACCCATCACCTCCCCCCTTCTCACCACCCTCCTCACCCTTCCCCTTCTCCCCCATTCACCTCTCCATCCATTTCACTCCTTTCCTCCCGTGCCCCGGCTGTCGGCTGATGAAGATGACAAACTGCATCCTGCGCTAACCCCGAACCCACCCTTTCCCCCCAATCCCTCCCTTAATGCCACTTTCCCTTCCTCTCGCCTTCTTTTATGCTCAAAAAGTCTTTGTTATTTTCCTCTTATTTTCACTCTTCCTCACGCAGGCTCTCCATCTTTCTGCTGCTGTGTTTTTATGTCACCCCACTCCACCCCCTCCCTCCCTTTTTCCTCCTCCACTTTTCCTCTCCTCAGCGACACAAAGCCCCCTCTCTCTCCCGCTCCCCTCTCTTGAGCAAATACGCTCTCGCTCAGCTCGGCTCTGCCTTTCTCCAGAGAGCGAACGAGGAGAAAACGGGAATGAATTGCTCTCTCGTCGTCGTCCTCCTCCTCCTCCTCCTCCCCCGTTCAGCAGCGCTGGCTGTATATATCTCCGGCTCCTATTAATTTGTTAGCCTCCCCTCCCTCTCCCCCACTTCCCCTACTCACTCGCTCTCCTCCCCTCCCACCCTCCCCCTGGCTCATATCCTCCTCCTCCACCTCTTCCTCCTCCCCTCTTTCTCCATCTCTCCCTCCTTCCTTCCCTCCCCTCTGCTGAGTGCTGGAGTGTGTAAAGTGTTTGTCACGGTGTCGTGCCGATGTCGCTGTGCTCTGCTTCCGCACGGCAGACAGCCTTAGTGTGTGTTTTGTTGTATATGAGAGTGTGCGTGCGTGCGTGTAGGTGGGTGGTTGGTTTCATGTTGAGGCGAATGTGCTGTCTCTGCTTGTTCCCTCTTGCGCACGCGTGTGTGTGTGTGTGTGTGTGTGTGTGTGTGCGTGCGTCGGCGTGCATGCTGCGTGTGCACTTGTTTGTCCGCCTCAACTGGAGTGTGCGCTTCTTCGCGTCTGCCTTTGAGAGCTCCCATGTGTTTGTGTGTGTGCGTTTTTATTTTGTGTGTGCATGCCTAGCGTGTGTGTGTGTCTGAGTGGGGGATTATTTCTATCTGAGCTCCAAAGCCTCCTAAACAGGGCTTAGAGAGACGGCCCAGGGCAGCAGCTAAAGCCGTCGGGTAGAGCTCTCTCTTTCTCACTCCCTCGCTCACTGTGCACCCCTCTCTGCTGCTCGCTCTCTCTCTCTCTCTCTGTGCCATTTCTCCCTGCCCTGATCCATTGCGTTAATACACAGACACTCCCACACACAAACACACTCTTGTTTTGGCCCTCATCTGCTGCCACACACACGCACACACACACAGTCACACGCCACACGCAATTTTAATCTGTTCCAAATGCACACTGGTAAATGTGTTAATTCGACACCAGCTGTTGCGAATTGAAATGGGAAAGCGCTCCTATTTCTTGTCGCCCGCGCTTGCACACACTCGCATGGACAAGTCATTATACGTCATTTCACCGTACACATCCATCTCTCTCACACGCTCTCTCCCTCTCTCGCACACTCACTCTTTCGCTTGCCCTCATTTGGCAACACAAAAGTAGCACCAGACACTCGCACCTTCGCACTCATCCCTCCTCCTTCTCCTCCCCTTTCTCCTTCTCCTTCTTTCTCTCGCTCTCTCCCACTTCAGTCTCTCTCAGCTCTTTGTGTGCATCTATGTGTGTGTGTGTGTGTGTGTGTGTGTGTGTGTGTGTGTGTGTGTGTAAGCACTGCCTGGGCACGACTAGAGTTTTCACAGTCTGCTTCTCACATCGCCTCCCCTGTGTGCTTTATGGTGTGGGTGTGTGTTTGTTTACAAGGCTTGTCTAGATTCCTACTGTGCGCGCTTGTACGCTTGTTTGCATAAATAAGCCCTCTCTTCGGAACCTAGCTGCTGATTTTTGTGGCGCGTCGCAGCTCGATGTGCAAGTGCTCCTCCCGGACAGCCTGCTCACCTTGTGCGCCGACTTTTTACTCTCCTTAAACACACCCTGATCCCCTTTTAACACCAAACGGGGAGAAATGGGCCTCACCATTCAATGCCCCCCCCCACCCCCCCCTTTTTCTTTACGGCTTTGTCTTGAAGCTCTAGCTCCAGTTTTCAAAGCTGCTTGCCTTTGAGCAGTCAGGGTTACGCGCCTTGTGGAGGGGTGCTTCAGCGGGGCTAGATTGGCCCTGGCGGCAGAGCTTGAACCGGTGATGTGTCTGTAACCTTGAGTTCACCCTGCCGCTCCAGGAGGTAGCTCGCATCCTCCTAGTTATTCTTGGTTTCACTCAATGCTGTCTGTGTGGGTTTCGTGGTGTGTGCATAGGCCTATACGGTGCTTGCAGGAGATTTTTTTTTTTTTGTATGGGCTCCCTACAGCGCCTAGCCCCCCCACCCCCCACCCCCCCTCACTCGTCTTTCTCTGGAGGAGATCTGATTTCCCTGCTCCAGGCGAGCAGCAAGAACAAGACAGTGTGCGCATGCATCTGTGTGTGCTTCAGTGCGTGTCTGTACTTTTGTGTGCGTGCGCACACGCGCAACCCGGGCCAGGCAGACCTTCCCCATCTCCGTTCTGCGCTTTGAAAAACGAGGGAGGAAATCTCAGAGCAGCAGTTATTATTCATCCCTCAAAGAGAACGGGGAGGAGGCGGAGGAGGAGGAGGGAGGGAGGGATGGATGGAGGGAGGAAGAAAGAGAGAGCCAAACGGGAGGGATTTGGGGGGGGGGGGATACATTAACTCTTATCTCACTGTATTCGGTATTTTGCATCCCAGGATGCGCTCTTGCTCTCCCTCTCTCTTTCTCACTCCTGCTTTCTCCTCCCTTTCTACAGTCCCTTCCTTCCGTTCTTTGCCTCTACGCTTCTCGGAATATCTTGCATTCAGCATGCATGGATGTGTGTTTGTGCCACCGTGTGTGTGTGTGCGCACGTAGACTGGTGTGGTTTGTACTGTATACCCCTACTATCTTTTGTGGTGTATTTTGTTTACTTGAACAAGTGAGCTGATGCTGAAAGGCAGTATGCAAGGTTCCATCTCTCATCTTTATTTGTCTGCAAGCCTTCTTTATTTATCTATCGCTTCACTTTCAATTTACAGTGTGAGAGTGGCAGCGTTGTCCTGTTTGCTAAAATAAGTTTTGAACTTGATGTAACTTGCGGATAAGTGGTGTTCTTTTTCCAGATCTAGAGGCAAAAATCTACCATTCTTGTCTTTTTTAGGTCGCTTTGATTTGCAGTTTGTGCAGGAGTGATGTGACAGGCTATGGGGATTTGCCACCGAAGTTTGGGTTAGCTTGGTTTAAACCGAAAGTTAACATATTAAGAAAGTGAATACTTCGATCCTCTAATCTGATGCTCTATTTATTTTGACATTTCACTCTAACCGGTTTACGCACAGAAACATAAACGTCTGCAAATGTGATGCGTCTGTAGCGTCGGACGTCATGCTCTTTGAACAACCCGATTGCCTGTGCGATAGCCACACACAGCTGGGTGGCCCACATAATATTTGGTGGTTATGTGACCATACCCACTGTGCACGTCTGCGTGTGCACACTTGCGTTTTGCATCTCAGGCAGTGATGGGTGTGCAACTGGGGACAGAGAGCCACACAGCCATTCGTCTCCCATTGAGCAGCAGTGACTCTCCGCTATTCATCCCCATTTAGCGAGACGGAGAGCTGGCCTACGGCGCTGTGTGTAGTGCGCGCGCACACACACACACACCCACAGGGGCCACACATATCAAGGCTGGACACACACACCAAGGTTGAAAATTCTTTTTTGGAGTGGAAATAATCATAACATATATGTCTTTGCATACACGTAAATGAAACCTACAGGGTAAGTTCCTACACACATATATAGGTCATGCAGGCATATATAGACATACAGGACCATATAGGTATATACATGCATGAATACACATGCATATGGTCTACACATGCAAAAGCTATAGGAGACAGTGGATAACCTCCCTCACACACTGGCGCATGCAAACATAAACACATACACACGCATCCCTGTTCCCCCTCCCTCTGCTCTTTCAGGCACGTCTTTAAATATTCATCACTCTGGCTGCTCTGTGAGTGCCGTAAACGCTGCCTCACACTCCAGGGAATAGCTAAAGCCTACTCTATCATCTGCTCTCCCTCCCTCCTCTCGCTCTCTCTCTCTCTCTCTCACACAGACACACACACATCTACACACGCGGACACACTTCTAGCCACAGCCACGCACAAGGACGAGCTCACTTGCACAAACACTCTGAGGCACAGCCAGTGGCATCACTGGACGCACAGACACACGCAGGTACATGAATCAGGCGCAGGGAAACACGTATGCGACGATGCATGTTGAAGAGATTTCGTGTGTCTCTGTGTGTGTGTGTGTGTGTGTGTGTGTTCACTGGCTCCCAGCACAGTGCGTCGAGCAGTGTTGTGTTCCAGGAAACAGGATGTCTCTTTGTTTGGGTTTTATTCTGTTGGTGAATGTTAGCCGCTTTAGTCCCTGGGGTCTGTGTATTCCTCTTTGTCTGTTACCGTGTGGGTGTGCTTGTGTGTTTCAGCATTATTTCAGAAATTTTGACCAAAATGCACGTGCGTGGACCAAGCATGTGTGGCTGTTAACATTTACACCCGTTTTGACCTTATGCTCAAAGCAGATTATCTCCTAGTTTTCAGTTGTAGCGCACATGCACGCAGACACACTCAACGCACATGCAGGCTGTGGTTTCATCTAGGTGTCGTAACACTCAGGAGAAAGAAGATAGTGTGCGCCATACTCTGATAGTTCCCAAGCATTAGAGCTGAACGCACATTGAAGTGGCTGATCACATGTTGTCACTGTACAAAGAAAAGCCTGTCCTGGGTTTTTGCTGCCCCAAAGGCCACCACACACATATAAAGAAGTGAAAAACCGGCGGATCAACAGGTCAACTTTTAATTTTAGCTGAATTTTAGTCATTGAGTTTAGAAAGTGCTTGAAAACTCAGTGTTGAGTGTTTAGTGCTCGAAAAGGCTTTCTTTATTCAGATTGTTGAGAGTTAAAACCACAAAGATTTGTGTCTTTATGTGTGAAGGATCTGGATTCAACAAGTGGATTCTACCTTATTTGAATCCAGTAAACGGATGTCATGACTCTAAGCATCGCGAGGCATAATTAGCCTTGAATAAATGGTGACAATATCTCGTAAAATTTTTCATCTGTTTGAGATTTTTTTTTTTAGAGAAACGTTTGAGCTGGATTTACTTTCAGGGGCTTAAACCTAAAAGCTTTCTGAAGCGTGCAAGAAGGCTGTAGAGTATCACCTCAGCTTGGCATACATTTTTACAATTATATATAAATCTCCTTCTGTACTGTCCCATAGTTGAATTGATTTTGTCCCACCTATAATTTATCTTGGAAATAAAGTTCAATTTTGACGGAATTACACTTTCTAGTCAGAGAAAAGTTCCGATTTGCTGTCAGCAGCAGCACCAGGCAGAATGAGAGCCTTGTTTGGGCACTGCGAAGCATGTGATTTGTCTGGAGTGAGGGGAGAGAAAAAAAAAAAAGAAGTAAGGCAGTCAGTCACAGAGCGGAGGAAGTGCAATCGGGTTCGGGATGACTTCTCTGTCTGGCCGACCTCCACTCTGGGGAAGTTCTCGTCCAAGCTGTTAAAGTGCGTTTCACCCACAGCTCTGAGGACGTTCGGCACAACAATTAGAGGCAGACACAAAAAAAAGGGTGAACTCTGATAGAAAGAGGAGGGAAATGGAGGGAAGGAAAGTGGTATAGACTGGCAGAGTGCGATATTGGAGGAGATGGGGAGAGGCAGTAAATGAGGGATTTTGCAGGGAATGTGGAGGGTGAGAGGAGACGGGTTCAAAGAGTGACTGACAGCATGATAGATGGAAGGTCTGAATAAGTGAGCGAGGCTCGGAGACGCTACGCGAGTACTAATGATTGACTGCATGCTTACAGGTGGTAGCAGACTGAGACTTAAGGCTACATGTGCCTGCGAGTGTGAGTGCAGGAGCGTATCTGCATGTTTTTTGTTGTTGACCATTTGGTCCTGATATTGTGCACACAATATCATCATCCCTTTTGTGAGACTTGCTCGACTACGCCGCACACACAAAACCCTGACACGCGCGCTCAGCAGCTCAGCCAGGCATCGCCCGCAGCCACACTCTCCTTCTCACCACTGCCTCCCTCATTCATCTTTCATTAGCCTGGCTCACACAGGAGAAACAGCCTACCACCCCACCCCCCCACTCCTTCGCACGCCTCCACCAGCCTCTCCATCTCTCCCTTCTCTCTATCTAACCTCCTTGCCTCACCCCCCCCCCCCCCCCCCCTTATCTTGGTTTCTCTCGCACGTAATCTCTTTTGTTTGTCTCACTCATGTCACTCAATCTGTCTTTTTAGATATCTCTCCTACTCCTCCTCTTCCTCTATCCCTTCGCTACTCTCTCTGCCTCCTCTGCTTTGTAGTCTTTTTTCATTCAGCCTCACTCCTTCTCCGCTTTTCCCTCCTTTTCTCCTCCTCCTCCATTGCTCTCGGCCCCTCGTTCCCCTCCACGGCCTCACTCTTCCACATTTTCACCTCTTTTATCGTCTTCTCCTTTTTCTCTCCCACTCTCCCTCTCTCCTTCCTGTGCAGCCCTGTTTCTCTGACACTCGTCTCTGCCCAGCCCCCCCCCACCTTCCTGTCTCTCTCTCTCTCTCTCTCCCCCTCGCCTGCTCTTTTTCTTCCTTTCATTTTGCTCTCCGTCTCTCCCTCGATGGAGGGGAAAGGCTCTTCGCCTCTAATTGCGGCTGTTCCGTTGCCATGGCGCGTGTTGCTCAGCGCTGCGAGGTGCTGTCTGTGTGTGTGTGTGTGTGTGTGTGTGTGTGTGTGTGTGTGCGTGTGTGCACACACTTGCTGGTGTGTGTGTGTGTGTGTGTGTGTGTGAGTGTGCGCATGCTTGCTGGTGTGTGTGTGTGTGTGTGTGTGTGTGTGTGTGTGTGTGTGTGCGTGCACGTATTTGTGTGTGGCAGGCAGATGATTGCTTGCTGCCAGCTCTCGTTTCCCGGACGCCGATCGTGTTTCTTTGCGGCAGCAGGAAAAAAAAAAATGAGACGCCAGAAATAGCCCCCCTTCGCACAGACCCACTCACTCTCACCGCTGTGCTGTCAGAGAGGCACACATACGCAGGCAAGCGCGCACACGCGGCCGCTCACACAAACACACATCCACTGCATTTCCTCTCCTTCTGACATTCTCAACGCATGTGACCTAGGTTATACTGAATGTAGACACCTTTTTGCAAAACGCACGGGCAGTGGTGTGTGTTTATGTGTATCCACATGTGTCCAACTTCCTTTTTGTGCATGTATGTGTGTGTGTGTGCGCGTGTATGTGTGTCCTGCGTCTCTTAGGAGGTTGTGTGGGGACTCCTGATTTATTTCACCTTTAATGGGAAGTGAAATGAATGTGACTAGCAGCTGGTCTGGTCCTCGGAGATATCGCGGTAGGCTAACCCAGAAAACAGTTCTGAAATGGTCCCTGCTCTGACAAGCACCAGGATACGCCACTCTACGCTCCACTGGCTGCACTGTTGGTTTCATTTTAAGCTGTGTTTAGACATTTAGTTGACTTTTTTTTTTAACCCAGAATTACGGCAGGTAGGTTCTAGTTGCAGGTTTATCTTCGACCTCTGGCCAACTCAACTTGTGGTTTTCTTCCTGTCACAACTTTTTAAACGGTTGTTGGAAGGTAAATGGAGACAGATTAATGGCAAATAAACCTTGCAACCTCACGCTGCAAAAGAGGATAAGAGAGGATTATAACCAGATTTGTGAGTGAATCTCCATAATCATCTTCTGTGCTTTTCTCCTGCAGTTCTCACTGGGCTTTTAAGGGAAGAAAACAACAGCCTGTTTCTGTGAGATTTCTGAGTTAAATCTGCAACTTTAAGGAGCTGTTTGTAAGACTCCTAGTTTAAAACATGAACAAAAGCTGAAGAAATGACAAGGAAAATAACTCAAAGATGTCTTTAATTATCCATCCGTCCGTCCGTTTTCTGCTGCTTATCCAGATCCAGGTTGTGGCAGTCTAAGCTGAGAAACCCAGATCTCCCTTTCCCCAGCAACCTTCTCCAGCGCATCCCCCTAGGTGGGCTGGAGTTATAATCTCTCAAGCGTGTCATGGTTCTGCTCCGGGGGCCTCTTCCCGACAGAATATGCCTGGAGTCATTCTAGTCAGATGCGTGAACCACCTCAACTGGCTGATGTGAAGGAGTAGCAGCTCTACTCTGAGTTCCTCCCAGATGATCGAACCTATCGCTAAGGGAAAGCTAAGCCATCCTTTGGAGAAAGCTCATTTCCGCTGCTTGTATCCAGGATCTCATTCTTTCGGTCACTGCCCAGGGCTCATGGCCATAGAGATGAGGGTGGGAACGTAGATCAACCAGTAACTCAGAAGCTTTGCTTTTGCGCTCAGCTCTCTCTTCACCCCAAAAGATCAGTACAGCACCCACATCACTGCAGACGTCTGTCACTCTCCCCTCACTCATGAGCAAGACCCCGAGATACTGAAACTCCTCCAGCTGGGGCAGCAACTTGTCCCTTACCCGGAGTAGGCAGTCAAAACTTTTCCAGCTGAGAACCATGACTTCAGACTTCGAAATGCTGATTCATATTCCCGGTGCTGCACACAAAAATATCTACTAAAGTTAGCGTGCGAACTAGCTAGCACAAGCCCTCGCTTTGTACATAAAAATAAGTCACTGCAGTGTCTAGTCCACCCCTGGCCTAACGTTAGAGGACGAAGAGGTAGTGACAGCCTCGTGTCAATTATTTGGAATGAAGCGAGAAAAATCACTCTTGCTATACTAAAGCTTACTGTCACACTGTTTACGTGTGCCCTACCCCAGCCTCTGGCATCAGGTGATGCTATACTGTCTGTATTTCCTTCTGTATGCAAACAGAATTAAGAACCCTCGAATGTGGAAAAATATATGGGTGCAATGGTACAAAGATACATAGATTTGCAAAGCTTAGGTGGCAGCGTGTATCCTCTCTTTTATTGTCAGGAAACAGTAGAACTTCTGATGTTTAACCAACGCTGGCAGTTTCAGTCACTTGTTAAAAATGAGTTCTGTCAGCAGATACTATAAGCTATTGTTAATTATACATTTTGTGAGTAATTATTAATTCTCTGAGTAACTTGCAGAGGGGAACCCTCAGGACCATTTACTTTCTCAGAAGGATTTGTTGCATTTAACTTCTTTAATTTAGTAATAATTCTGTTCTAATTTGAATTTTAATCTAATTTTCTGTCTATTTGCTTCAGAAAATGACGTTGTTATCATCATGTTTTAGTTGTCTGTAGGTAGGGAAAAAATTGTAGCTGGATCACTCATTGGTTGGGACCTCATAATGGGGCTGAAGACCACAGCTGTGCGTGTGTGTTTGTTTAGAAAGTGACGGGCACGTGAACCGATCACAATTTCATCAGTAGTGTGTGGAACCAAAAGCTATCACCCTAAGCCTTTCCAAAAGGCCAAACCTACCTTACTTGTAGCGTAGATGGAGTGAAGTCATCACATCTGTGGCAACTTTGACTCTTTTTCCTGTTGATTTACGTGGGGGAATGAAGTCTGTTCATCATTATAACACTTCTCTGGCAGATTTTATTGCACTTAACTGTAAATTACTATCTACTTCAGCAGCAGTATCCTCACTTAAATTTTTTAAGTTTTTAATTTAATTGAATTTTCTTTAGTTTCTTGGGAAGCTGAGCAGTGGCAGGGGAAACACTGATACATTGTGACCAGCGCGATTCTCCAGAAATGCCACAGACAAGAATACTTAATCTAATTCCGTGATGGCGTCACTTACAGTGATTGAATAGAAAAAGGAAGCTTTAACACAAGATTAAGAACAGTGAGGTTAAGATAATGTTATTATCCTATGGAAAAAAACTTTTTGACCCTGTCTGTATTTTTTTTGACAGAGCTGAACCTCAGCTCTAATAGTCATGGTCCTCTACTGTGGTAAGCCAATTTAAAATGTATCTGCAATACCAACTATGAACCACAAGGGCACTGAGCTACCCTGTAATCCCAGCTCCAACAAAGTGAGACATCGTTCACAGTTCTCAGTTTCTGCCTAAAATAACCTAAAATGGATTCCAACAAGTGCAATTAGCCTACATTGTTATAGCCTGCATACATTTTATGTTGAATTATTGTGTTGTTTTCAGCTGTTGAGTTGCTTCTGTTATTGATAGCAAGTATAAAAAAAAAAAAGAATGTTCCAAAATGCCTCGTACAAAGCAAAAAGTTAGAGAAAATCAGAAACTTGACAAAGGACTTAAGGTATTACATGTGATCAACTGATATTCATGACTTATTGACTGACTTATTGGTGCATTTATGTTGAGATTATTGAGCGTAGTTACATCAGGAAAAAATAATGTTTGGTGTATTTTTGCTGCAGGAGACCATGATTTAAATGATGGGTAGCCTCTGTTGCAAGTTTTGTCTTTTCTTTTCATATTTAAGAGCAGCTTGCAGGCTGGGAATTAATTAGTATGAAAATGAAGCACAAAGCAGATTTAGGAAAAACTGTCTCTATAAATGCACTAAAGAAATACTCACAGTGGTTCTTGTAGTATTGCATTGGAGTTTTATACCTGCTGTAAATAAGCACTTGACTGTAATGACACAAAAGGGAGCGTGGCCAAGGTGGGTCAACTTTTAGAATAACAAATGATCTGAAAAAGTTATAACCTTAAAAATATATATATTTTTAAAATAGTGTATTTTTAGTCATATCTTGCTTGTGTAACATAAATCAACAATATTTGTAGTGGGGAGAGCAAGGTGGAAGGAAAAGCTGGCTAATTTGGAAGTTATCAGATGTCAGAAAACAGCATTTAAAACGCCTAGTTTATATTTTCATCAGCCGGAAACGCAGACTCTGCTATCGCTGCTCCCGGTAGTGTTAGAGGCAGCTGTTGACAGTGCATTTGAAGCAGCTGTGTGTACCAAAGGAGCTGCACCAGCTATTAGTTTCATACAGCAGCAATATCCCAACTGGAGCTCCATCTTATCTCCAGGAACAAAATCTTCCCATCTAAAAATGGGTGGTGCGCACAGCCCTGTTCACGACCGTGCTGCAGAAGTCCCGTCTCTTCACCTACACAAAAGCACTCAAGCACAAAAATGAGCTCAATTCTTTTTTTCTTTCTTTTTTTTTTTTTTTTTTTTTTGGGACATGATGTCCTGACAGAATGGGCAGAAAATTGTGAAATGCAGGATAAAGCTAGTAAGAAACTCACATCATCATAGCTGCTCAGACGCGCTCCTACTACTTGCTAATAAAGAAGAAAGGACTGTAAACTGTGTGTACTCTGCTTCTTTTCACATTTGAGTTATGTCTCTAGAAATTAAAAATATTGCATTAACTTATTTAGTCATTTCCAAGAAATATTAAATATAAATTGAGTTACAGTTCAGTCATCAAGTTGCTCACATTTTACTTGATTCTCACGACAAATAGTTGCTCCTCTCCACTTCCGGGCACCTGGGTGCTTTTCATTGCTTACTTTGTGCTTAAATGTGTTAAAATGGATTTATCCGTTGCCTTGTCAGTGCTTAAACCATCTGTCATCAAATGAAACTCCCTTGAAGTATAACCCCGCTGATGTAGTTTATGTTTTTTCTAATGAAAAAAAAAAAATCCCTTTGGAAGCCCTGAACCTGCTGTATGATAGCAGTATCTTAAAGCTTTATGTTTAATACGGTCTACAGTGTCCTGATGTTTTAAACACTAATTTGTATTTATATGCAGGTGAAAATAGAGTTGCATTTGTTCAAAAACAGTGTTGCAGCGAGAAAGTGACAGTGGTGTAATATTTTCACTTCACATAACATCGTTTTATAAAACATATTTGATTAGTCACCAGTGGTTATTTTTAGCGGCTCGGCTGATGTCACTATAGCCACAGAGTCTCGTTGTGTTCATGGGCAAGGTGCAGTGATGGCTCAATATTTGTGAGACTATTGTGAAGTCATTCTTAAGGAGAGTGATTCAAAACAAAGCAGTACTGCAATTGCCAATGATTTCCCCACTAAAATTGTCATTTCAGATCATTCCAAAAAAACGTCTCTGACTCGGTTACGTAGAGATGGGTGACTGGAGAGTCCCACGTAACTCTGTGCAACCACTTCCTTTTCCTCAAATGGTTGGTTTTCTGTCTCCCCCAACCCCCTCCCCCAGAGATATATGACTGTGCTGACCAAGAGGTCAACCACCATGGCCACTTAGTTCATGCTGCACAGCAAAGCCAGGAACACAACACATGCAGAAAATGCCATGAGCCGCGCGCGGTTTGATTCTCACGCTAATAGATCAATAAAAGACATTAGTGGCGGGCTAGCCCAGCGAGCACTGCTAATACAAGGTTAATCCAGGGTTAATGGCTGAGCAGCATCGTTCTCAGAGGCAGCCATTAGTCCTCAGCCACACCATACAATATCAGGTTCTTCTCCTAGTCATGCCCCAGGTTTCCAGGCACAGGGAAGGAAATTGAAAAGAAAGGAATAGCGGCTCATTCTCATGAGTCAAGATGAAAATGAGATATCCAGATAGATGAAACTGAATGCAAAGAAATGGGAGAGATTTCTGAGCGAGGCCAAGCAGCGTGCGGGTGGAAACGTGCGCGGAATGAGAAAGAAGGGGTAGATGGGACGGTGAAATTGTGGTCAGGAGAAGTAGGAAACTGAGATGAGAGAAAGGGGTGAGAAGGAGAGGAAGGGAGTTGAGCGCTACACATCTCCCTGTCCTTGTAAAGTGCTGCGTGCTGTCGAAGCGGCAGCCAAGAATGTGTCAGCCCAGCCGTCTCACGCTGCCTAATGGGCTCTTAAACGCTGATATAAAGCTCACTCGCTCTTTCGCCCTCCCCTTTTCCTCTCTCTCCCCTTTTTCTGCCTCTGCCACTCACTCTCATTACTTCTTGTTCTCACCCTGTCCCTCACTCTGTCACTCACTTGTCCTCTGCCTCTCTTTCACTCTCTTTCTGCTGCTCTATCAACCGCTCACTCTCCTTTTTCCCTGTTGCTGTCTTCTCCCTCTGATTTCTCCTTCAATTACTCCATCCTCACGTCTAAAGCTCTGCTGCTGGTTGTCTCTGTATTTACAACTTTTTTATGCGAGAACTCTAAACTTCTCTGTCTTCTCTCTTTTTTTCTCCTCCTCCAGGCTCCATAATGCCTTCTACCCTCAGGCATCATCCTTCTCCCTCACGCTTTTGCACGTCCTGTCAGCCCCACTCCACGGCTTGGCCAATGCCTTTGTCTTTGGCCTGGATAGGGATTGGTGGAGCCTACTGAGCCCAACTGGCATGAAGGTAAACTGCACACACACACACACCTGTGAGAACCACATAATTATTTAAATCTGCTGGCTATTTATTTATACGTAGTGGTTATGCATGACTAGACCCTCAGTCATCTTTCATGTGATTACATACAAAGTCTGTTTAAGGACATGAACTGATGCAAATCAACACTGGGCGACACAAATAAAGGTAAACACAGGTCCGTGTTACTTGAAAATATCCAACCGTAGCCCCCCCCCCCCCCCCCCCCCCCCGAGGAACCAGTCAGGTTACTCACACAAGCTCACAGCTGAAGCTCATAATGGTTTAAACTGTGCATTTGGTTAAATGCTTATAGTTAAATGCTCAGTATGCAAACCTGGTCACAATGTGTGCATTTACATGGACAGAGTATCCCAGGTTATCACCCTTATCCTGGTCTTAATCATTTTTGGGATGTGATGTTTATATACAACAGCAGTAAATCTCATTGGGCATGTAAATAGTTCATCATATTTCGTTTTCATAACTGTTAAGCTTACGTGAAGGTGACTGCAGCTCCTGACCCGACTTGTTTTACTTGTTGTGAAACAGGCGTTTTGCAAACTGTCTTCTGTAGATTTGAATCTCTTGCTGCCACCGTTATTTGTGTTTCTTTGAGGTAACTTGGCTGAATCATTCAGAAACCTGGACATGCTACATGAGGGTACTGCAGCATATTCAGAAACACATCCAGGTTTCTCAACACCCGAATAATGGCTCAGTCAATGTCAGAAATTACACACAAACGGGATACTTCTGAAAGCTGATCGTAACCAGGATACACACGTCTATTTAAATACACTCGGTGCGGATGATTAGCAGGCATAATTCAGTTTGACTGTAAAGTAATAGACATAAAATAATGGGTCAAATTTAAATTGGTGTTGACAGATAAAGAGTCTGGGATCACCAAAGGTATCAATATGTTTTTGTCATAAGGAAAAACATGACCTTGTTATGACATTGAGCAAAAATGACTGCCGGCATTACTCATGTGAAGTAAGTGGGAACTATGAATATTTAGATGTTTCAGACCGACCACCATTGTTCCTGCTGCTAGCATAGTTTAAAATCCATTCCTTCAGCAGATCTATTCAGTCAGCAATTTCACAGATTCCATGTCTGAAAAGAGCTTTATAAACCCCTGAATGCCATCTTTCCTCTGCAGTGTACCTTTGCGTACTCCTTTCAGGGTCTCAGGTGGCTGAAGCCCATCCCAGCAAAGACATATGAAATGAAGGGCATATAAATGAATGGCTGAATTTTCTGTTTATTCCAGTGTTGAAATGCTTACGTAAAAGAAGATGTTTAAGTTAACTGATGTCCTAATTCTACAAAAAGTCATTTATTCCTTTTTTTTTTTTTTTGCCACATCTTCTAAGCCCTCTTCCCAGTGAGAAATAATTGCTTCAGGATTTGTAATTAGGCTGTTTAACTTCCCACACTGACTGTTACCATCTGTTACAGGTGTTCACACACCACCTGTATGGAAAATACTTGTTGGTTTTGGTACAAAAATCCCCTTTTTAAAAGTGTGAAATGGCAAATCAGAGGCTATATTACTGTGTCATCAAATTCAGTTTTTAGGGAAATGTAATAAAGACAAGATTTCGAGCACGCACACGTGTGTGTGTGTGTGTGTGTGTATATATATATATAAACTTGCTTGGTTGCATTTCAGTAAACATCACAATCAATACAGTTCTCTACAGATTTGTCTCAATCTGCAAACATTGACTGTATCTGCAGATACAAGCCAGAGCAGATATTGAACCGCAAACACAGAAAATTCTTTGTGGTCTTAGTTCACGTGTACAAACACACACACACACATATTGTCACCTAGTCAGTACCACCAACCGTGCTGATAACGGGTCATGAGCGCAGTGTGGAAGAGTGGAATGTGCGGCGTGACCTTCAGCCCAAATGTCAATGTTGCACTGTGGTGAGTGAGGAGAGAGAGAGAGAGACAGAGAAGTGAAACGGAATCTCAATGTGTTCGTAAATCACAGAGAAAACGCTGTTTGTGTGGCTCTCGGAGAACGAGAGAGAAGGTGAGAAAGAAGATGACAGAGCGAGAGAGAGAGAGGCAGAGAGAGAGAGGCGGCGTGTGTTCGTGCGCTATCGTGACTAACAGCCGGTTGTTATTCATCTTGGCATGCGGCTCCCAGCAGCCCCCACACATCAGGTGTGAGATTGGCGGTGGGGGTGGTGGTGGTGGTGGTGGTGGTGGTGGGCTATATGGGAGAGAAGGAGGTGGCGATGGTAGTGGTGGTGGTGTTGTGAGGGGTTTTGCAACAGCGTCAAAACATTCCTCTCTCAAAGCGACGAATCTGCGCTTTCAACCCTGCTCCCCGCCCCCGCCCCCCGGCCCTCCTAACCCTGACTCCTCATGCTCCCTCACCAGCTTCTCTCCCTTTCTGTCTCTGTTGCTGCTTGCCTGCAGTGCATTTGCATGATTTAAAGGGTAGGCTCCCTTTTTTTTTTCTTTTTTTTTTTCTATGCTGTCTTCGTTCTCCTCTCTTGTGCCATATGTACTTTGAAAAAGTTGTTGGTGGCTGTTGCTTTGGGTAGGCAGCGTAAATCAGTTTAATTAAAGGTGACCTGTTATGTTCATTTCCACCTTCATATTTTTATTCTTGGACTGCGCTATAGTAGTCTTGCATGATTTACAGCTCATAATGTTCCATCATTATTCTGATTCGATGCTCCTCATAAACAGAGGGTTTGAACAGCAGGTTTGTGCTCACTTGTGCCTGAGATGATTATATCAGGGATATCCACCTGCTATGACATCATACAGCACCAAGAGTAAAAAAACAAGCCAAAATACTATCTGAAATGAAGTAGTGTGAAGCCTAAGCCTTTTGCTCACAGGGATTACTTGCAAATTCACTGTACATACTTCTTAAGGTGTTAGTTCACCCCCAGCTCTCAACCTAACTCCACCCCCCGCATAATTAAATTTTAAAACTGAGGAAAAAGAAGTGTACAAGAGTCGAGGAGGGGTTCAGGAAGGTGCTGCCCACACATTACCAGACCAGAGAAAAATGGAGAGTGACACACCTCTGCCACAGAGGGCTTATTTGAGGTGAAGAAATCCAGAATCAGCTGTAGCAGACATTAGTGCGGTGCAAGACCATGCTGGATCCAAGCCATTATTCTGGTCCTGACCATCCTGGTCTCATGCTGTATCAATTTGAGCCATTGGCTCCAGCCTGGGCAATGTCTAAAGCTTCTTTCTGTCTCTGTCTCTCACTAAAAAGGGCCCATCCTGCCACTTTTATATCCGAGCCGTATGAAGGTCTGAAGAGAAAGAATGCATTCTCGTGGTGCTTCTGCAGCTCTCAAAAGCACAAGTCCAAACCACAGCACCAAAAACGGAAAAACTTTGAGTAGAGGGTTTGCAGGAAATGCTGTACACTCATGTAAACGAGCTTTGATCATTCAAGCATGAATATGAGCGCAGGTTCACTGACTCACACTAAGGGCTGGGAGCCGGGGTCTCCCACATCTGATTTGAGACATTTCATGATGTTGATTAAGTCCCAAACGCTCTGACCTATGGTGGCACTGGCTTTGCAATCTTTAAAACAGTAGATTGCTTGTTAAGCCATTTTCAAACAATGGAATTCAGATTTTTATTATTTGGAAAGAAATGTCATCACCACCAGCAGTGATGTGTTTCATGCCAGTAATAGTGATAGTAATATCATTGAGTTTATAGCTCAATAAACTCAACATTTAAGTGGGGAGTACCTTTTTAATATCCAATATGTTCAGTCATTCAAACATGTCTGGTACTGTGCCACTGGTATTTCTTTTTAAAAAACTTGATGCTGGACTCCACGATTTTGAATTGTTCTCCCAGTTTATTATGTTCCCTTTTGGCTTATGCAGCACATAGCAAAAATAAAAAAAAGAAGGGCATCATTATTGCTTTCCTTGGCCCTGCCAGTTTTGTTCTGCTCAGTGAATAGATAGTGCATTAGGATGAGATAGTGCAGATAAAAGCACTTTTGTGAGTTCTAAGAAAAGCTCACACGTTTTATAGGGTATGGCAAAAAAAAAAAAAAGAAAAAAAGCCATTTATTTGTTTCAGTGCTTGAAAATGGCCGCTGGAGCAAATTGGCAGCAATGCTTATTTTTGATTTTGCTCAAAACATCCACATTTTGTCCCTCACTCACTATGAAAAGTAGCTGCTTTAAAAAAAAAAAAACAGCAACAAATGAATGAGGGTGATGCAGAGTTTGCTAAAAATAACAAATTTACATGTTTTTTTTTTTAAACGTACAAAATAAATGATCTTGGCAGCCATTTCCACATCAACTAAAAATAAAACTGCCAAATGGAAACAAGATTAAATTTAATAGCATTTCAGACTGATTATTAGACTCGGGTGTATGTTTGTGAATAACACTGAGTTTCCCTGAGTCTAGACTTGACGTGGACAGGGTGCTCTTCACTAGACTCCAGCATGTCTATAGATCAGCTTCAGTTTCTATAAAACAACAGACATTCAGCAAAAACACGGGCACTACAGTCACTTTCAGTACACTATTTACTTTGAGCCGTAGAAATTGTAGCTGTTAAATTTTTCAAATAGTCTTTGCTGCATACTCCCACACATTTTTCACTACCATTCATTTTTACTGTTTTTTATATTCAGTTAGACAGTGACCTTTAAGATGAGTAAGCCTACCTGCCAGTTATGTTTCGTACTGCAGTGCAGTGGATTACAAACTCGAGTAAAAGATCTGGCGCACACCGAATTAACACTCAAATCACGACAGCAAAAAAAAAAAAAAAAAAAAAAATCATAACCGAACCAGGTCGTGAGATTACCAGATATTTCCATTCCTTCTCGCTTCCTCCTGAAGCTAAATTTAAGCTTCGGGAGAGTTGGTCTCACGAAAACTAAAACTGACACACTTTCACTGAGAGGCCTCCTCTGGTTACAGACCTGATGCGTGTGTTCACATAACCTGTTTATTACTGTGAATGTACACGTTATTGTTTATTTAAAACCTAATTTCTTCCATTAACCTGGTTCTTTGTTGTGTGGAGTGCATATGACTGTCTCACTGCATCTCTTCCTTTATGTAGTCCTCTGGTTTTTTCCCCTTTTTCGCAGCAGTGAACCGGCTCTTTTGTTTCTCTCTCTGCCCATCTCTGCCTCGCTGTAGTCTTCTGCTCTCCTCTGTTCCCAGTACCCTGTTACAGCATCTCTGGCATTATCTATCTTACATTATTTTTGCTGCTCTCCAGCATCTCCCTCCCACCTGTGTACTCTCCGTCTCGTTCCCTCTTCCTCTTGCTCCTACCCTGATATTGATCTGCATTCTAGCCATACAGCTGAACTGCCTGTGGCTCTGCAATGAGCTCACATCTCACTTCTCCTTCTCTAGGTTTGTGAGTGTGCACGCAGGAAGGGAAGCTCCTGCAAAGCCCTACGTGTCTCAGCATCGTGGCAATCTTAACACAAAGCCAGCTGGTTTTAGAACATGGTTGTTTATAAGTGGAAACAGCGTGTGTCCGCACGAGCATGGCCACTTTTGTCCAGTAAACATTGAAAGTGTGCATCACAGCTGTCGTATGTTAAAGAGAGAGGCAGACAAAGCCTTGTTACGGTGCTGAGCCTCAGCTGGTTAAACCTCTGTTCAGTCCTCCCCCCTTGCTTTCTTATAGTGTATGTGTACTGTATTCCCTTCTGACAGGGCTGCCGGTGAAACCTTGGCAAAAAAATAAAAAATCCCAACTGCAGCAGCACATCTGAGGTTCAACCAGCCAAAGACATCACATGTCACTCTGCTTTTCTTTACTCTTTTCTGGCTTTTCCTGCAGAGTAGCCACCAGCACTTCTCCCACTTATCTGAATATTCTGCTTCAGGTTTGCGAGCAGTCCTGTTCATATGCAGTTGAACAAGAGCTAGTCTTGGTATCAGTGTAGATTTTAAAATCCCAGTCCAAACTCTTTTTTTTAGAGTACAAACATATAACAAAAGAGAGCGAGAGAGGCAGCATCTGATGAGCACTGATGTTACTGCATGCATCTGTAAGCAGTGAGAACTGCGATCTACTCTGGCTTGGGTCGCAAACATTACTTTGAATAGAGCTTCTGCCAGTTAACAGATGTAAATATAAAACAGCCAAATTCCTGATTCAGTTTGAATAATCACACCACTGAAAAAGCACTGAAAACATTGTTGTTTCACAATCACTAACTCATCTGACAGAAGCAAAATTAATACAACCCAGTGTGACGAAAACAAAGACGCTTAAGTAATTGTTCACTCTTCAGTTCCATAGGTAATTTTCTTTGTTAGAGCAAAAACAACCCCACTCTAAAGCAGGAGTGGATTTTCAAGTAGCAGTGAAGCAATTAAATACAATCAAGGAAGGGCAGTTTGACTGCTGTATTAATGACTTTTAATGCTTTCCACATGCCAAAACACTGTACTAGTGTTTCTAATACTATAAAACAGGATATTTCAACTCAAAAGTTAAAATTAGGGCAGTTAGTCCGTCTGTCATTTGCAATGATCACGAGGTAAACAGGAGAATTACAGCGTTCCAGTTCCAGTGCAAGTCTACTAAAAGTTTGCCCAGTTTCAGTATTGTTGGCTGGAGCACTGCGCATCCCTATCTCTGTTCACACGTACAAACTCAAATAAGCAGAATCTCATTTGCCTCTTGTGAGCCTGAAGTTTGTGCATGTAATTTACATACTGAGACCTGACTGGACAGTTAGGCTCTTTTCCCCTGCTGCGTGCACAAATCAAAGCACAGTTCATGTTTCAGTGATGTAGGGCTGCACAGTTTTTTTCTTCTGATTTGGTTACTCGTTAAAGTTATATCGCACTGACCATGATGATTATATTTTTTTCACATTGTTTGATGTACGCTACTTTTATGTCATTTACAAGGGTGGAAAATAGTGTTCTGTAGCGTAACCAAAAATTCTGTCCGTTACACTCATAAGTAGGCCTTTCTATAGTTTTACAGTGGCTCGTACTTCTGTCAGGAGTATATAGAATCTTAAGCACTTTAATGTGACCATAAAAATAGTTCTACTGTGACATCCTGAGGCAAAACATTCAGTGCTAATGACCTCAGTTCTGGCTCGTGCCATCCTGTATCGGCACACAGGACATTGCAGCGCGGGGGGGGGGGGGGGGGGGGGGGGGGGGGGGGGGGGTGGTGGGGGGGTTCACTTCCCACTCGGCGTGCTCACCAGATTTGCCTCCGTGCAGCTTCGTCTGATGGGTCAAGCTTTGGACACGCTGAAGATTATATCATGGGTGCTTTAAAAATAGCAGCCAGGCTTAAAGCGGTCCAGAGGCGCATGAGAAAATGCACTTGAATGGAAGACTTACCTAACAGAAACAGGTGGTATTTTTGGTTTTTGTGGCTGGTGTCCCGGAACTTGATGATCACACCTTGGATATGCAAATTTGGGGGTTTAATAACAGGCAGCATTTCATTTTTATCAACCCGGGGCATTTCAGCCTTGAGATTTAGTGTGAACATACTTTGTACACCAGCACAAATGGTGTGTATTAATTCCAAACTGCCTGTGTGTCTGCTTTCTAGCTGGCTCTGCAGTCACGGCTCTGTGACAGAACAAGGATCGGAGAGTACTACCCCGGAGCGGTGCGCTACACACAGGCTGACCTGGCTGACCTCAGCGATGACGATGACACCAATGTGCTCTTCTACTCTCCTGACATGACCCTGAAAGACCGAGGGCCCTGAGAGAGCAGGAGAGAGAGAGGGAGGGGGAGACAAAAGAGATGGAGTGAAGGAACACAAAGGAGGGTCACAGCCAGAGAGAAACGCTGCGGATTAGAAACTGAGAGGGAGGAAAAAGAGGTAGGCAGGGAATGGAAGGGAAGATTGTGGGGACAGTCAGGCAGATAGGAGCCGGAGATGAGCTGTCAGGTTCCATTATTAATCCCCATCCTTTACTATTTAATATCCTAAAGACACACACACCACACATACTGAACAGAGCTCCAGCTCCCTGCATTACTACAAGAGAAAAGCAAGGATATGGGGCTGTAAAGATCCTCCCAGTGTTAAAGGCATCTGCTTCTTCCCAAAGGTCTTGAAATGATTTCCCTCTCTGCATCATATTCTGTATGTCTGCAGGATTTTGGCATGCCAGAACAAAAAAATGGAAAAAAAAAAAAAACATAAGGACTGCTGAAAGGCAATCATAACAAGGTGTTCCTTTAGCATTCTCTTTTCACGTCTCTGCAGGAGATTAGTCGAAAAGCAGGCCTTTAAAATGTATCCCGTGAGTCTGACGTGAAAGCATCTACATCTAAACCGAGATTGATCCCAGTGAACAATTTTCTTGCCAACGGGGGGGGGGGGGGGGGGGGGGGGGGTGGGTACAGTGGAGAAGTGCAGAATGGGGTTATAAACAGTCAAGATGCCTCAATAGGGCAAATAAGTCCCGAAGCACCCATTGTCACCTTCCTCACGGTATTGTTTCTGCCTGTTTTCATTACTGTTGTTGCAACTGCCACACATGTATTCATTGGAAAGTTCTGGGGTTTTTTTGAATGAAATGCTACACTTGTTTGTAATACACTATTTATAACAGATCAATGTACTGTACGTATTTAACTGTACGCTCTATTTTTGTACTTGCCTTGGACTGGGATGTGAAGGAAATTCTTTTCTCGGTCCAAATCTTCTGCTCGCGTGTGTCAGTCAAGCACAGCCTAATTCAATGCACACAGCCTTACGAACAACTACAGAAAGATGCTTTTAGTCAAACAAATACCCTCATTTTCTTCTGAGCTGCCTCTTTCAGTCTGTTTTGATGAGGTGACAAGGCACAGGAACAGCCTTTGACGGTCCATCAGCTCATGGCCTTTGTCAGTCTCGGGGGGGGGGCTAACTGAGGTGATTGTCAGGCTAATGGTGTCAACTTATGTTCAACCACAGCCCATTTGTTTTTTCCAGTTTTCATCATGCCCACGTGCTCTTTGACAGGTTGAACTAATAAAACCCACGCTTGACCCCCTTTTTTTTCCCCCCCTCCTTGTATTTTTTTTAAACTTTTCTGCCGAGCATCAACCACACCTGAGTGAAACTTTGGTTTGTAGCACCACTGTATTACCCACACTGGCACCGTGCCCCTCTTTTGCACTGTTGCTCGATTGACTTGACTGTGCACTCCATCAAATAAATGAGCAGAGAGACATTTCATAACAAAGCTGAGACTAGGCGTGTTTATTTCATTTTCACGTTGATGCCATTCCTCATTCCCCACTTTCCTGGCTGTGAAGTGTGTGTGTTTGTGTGTGTGCGGTCAGACATATTTTAGACCTGGGCTGCTTAAATAATGGATATTAATTATTGGTCGGACGCTACCGGACCCTGGCCGTCTCCAAATGTTGTTAATGGATTTTGATTAATGGAATATGGGTAGCATGTCCTCCGGAAAACCAGATCTTTTCCTCCCACGCGCATAGACACAGCTCTCCCACAAACGTGTGAACACGTCGAGCCCTCCAACCCCCCCCACACCCCCACTCATATAAAGATCCCGTGGAATAAGCGAATCTCCCTGTCACGCAAGAAGAATTATATTCCCCCTCCTATATCGTCGCATGGCGCCGTAATTGGATACAATTTAACACCCGCGGCCCACGGGCATGTCAGCAGGCGCACTGCCTACTATTAGCTCGCCTCGCCTCGCCACCCTATCATTTGTCAGATCAGTGTTTGTGTGCTCCTGGTGCCTGCGCGCGCGTGTGTGTGTGTGTGTGTGTGTGTGTGTGTGTGTGTGTGTGGTGTGTTGTGTGTTGTGTGTGTGTGTTTGTGCGCGCGTTGTGGCTTCGAGAAACCGGAGCCATTGTTGGAGTCCGGCCATGACCTAGCTGTGACGCACAGAAACAGAGAGGAGAAGTGGAGAGAGGGGAGAGGCGACAGCGCAGCAGCAGCCCAGACGCTGAAAACAAGCTGGAGCTCTGTCACCCTCTGAGCCAAAGAGAGGCAGGCAGGCAGGCAGGCCTGATGGGTGTTTGCGGCTTCTCTGCGCTCTCCTTCCACAGGGAGCCCCGTCTGCTGTTTTTTCTTTCTTTCTTTCTTTTTTTTTGTTAGAGCCCAGGCAGGCGGGGTGGGGGAGGGTATAACCTCCTAATACCAGCTCACCCGCTGCTTACAGTAAAAAATACGGCTGGAGAAGGTTAATGAGGAGATTACAACATGATTGATCTAAATAATTGAGTGGAAGTTGTTGCAAAAGCAGACAAACCTGTAAACTAGACTGCTTCCCGTCATGTCTCTCAGTTTGTGGTAGTTTGGATTATAGAGGGGCTCAGTGCAGGACTTCTTTTCCCCCCTCTTTTTTTCTTCTTCTTTTTATTATTATTATTGCCCAGGTGGACTGCCAACAGATTAATGTGGGCATTTATTGAGGAGAGATTAAAAACAATACCAAATGCTATAAAATTTAACTGTACAAAAATCTTGAAGCTATCTTTCACGCGTGGTCATCAAATCTGCTAATTCCGGAGCAGCAAGTTTCTTACTCTGTCATAAGAGTGGACACAGCTAAGCAGTATAGTTTCTTTTTTCCTTCCTCCTTTTTTATTTTTATTTGTCTGTATAGGGGGTACAAAACATGCTTTTAAGTTTTTGGCCTTGTTTTTTTTTCTTTTCTTTTTTAAAGGTGCTGTATTGGTGGTGTTGTTAAGGGCTTAAATGTCTAAAAGAAGCGTGTGCAAACTCCTCACTTCCACTTAACATCGTCCTTGAGTCTGTGATCATTTGGCTCAGAGCAGAGCTGAATAAAACTGTAAATACAGAATAAATATCACCAAAGACCAAAAATCAGGGTTTCACAGCTTTAATCAGAATTTTAAAGCCGCATTCTTAGTTTTGAGACCAGTTTAAGTTGATATCTATTTATGTGAAGATGCTCTACATAAGTGTATGTTCCACGTGTTTTTCCGAAGTAATCTAAAATAAGACCGATTTGCCCATTTAATGTGCAGTTTGGCACAAAATGGCCCTCGGGGTGTCACGTTCAGTGCGTATACCAATGTTTTGTCCGCTTGTGTGACAGATCTCATCAGTTTTCATATAAAGTGCGAACCAAGATTTTTAAAAGCTTAAATCAATCAGCAGCGAGTGAAAAGTGTTCAAAACAGGACAGCGACCCTTGGTCGGCTGGCCGACAAGCCTGCCACTTTAAAACTGGATCCTAATCTCTCAGTAGCCAATATAGTCACGACCGATGCGTCAAGATGTCAAAGGTCACCATGTGCGTAACCGTGAGGCGCAGGCGGGGCCTGACAAAATCGCATCATATTACGACAACGCACTGACGTACCTATGAAGTTATAGTCACTAATTAAACTAGTACATTAGTCTGAGTATTTTTTTAAAAAAAAAGTTGCATCCATTCATTATTCTGTATGATGACTCCTCCTGTGGAATTCTTTAGAAATTCGCTTTGTATTTTTTTTTTAATGATTTATATAGTTTCAGAAAATAGTCAAAATGCCGCTCACAGTCACCCATGTATACCCTAATACCCCAACGCAAGTACATAAAGGAAGAACCAGCTCTGCCGTGCTCTGTCGATCAGTTAATCGATTAGGCGTAACTGTTCCAGCACTAGTCCACATATTGTTATGTAGTCTTCCCTAGTGCTGCCAAAAGGTTGCATGATCCTTTTAGGTTTCGCATTTTAGCCTATAAGGATTTCTTCTAAAAAATATCAGTATAAAGCTGTGCAGAAAACCTGCTTGTGTGTAACTCGAATAATCCCCCGAAATTCGAGAAACACCACCAATGACGTGACCTCGGTGGCCGTGATCTTTCCTATTTATAGCTGTCGCTTGCGAATCATCTGTTTAATGTCCCTATCTCGCGGCGCCTCGGCTGTAGGCCCCGCTACTGCTGCTGCTGCTGCTGCTGCTTGAGCAGAGTGCAGCAGCGAGCGGCGCTTCGAGTGCTGCGATCCGGCCCCGAAAGAGTTAATTAATCTCTTTCTCTACCCTCTCTCTCTCTCTCTCTCTCTCTCAACACACACAGGCTGCCACCGCCCCAGATAACAGAGGGGCGCCTCTCCCCAGCCAGCCAGCCTCCGCTAATCGCAGTGGCAGGAGGGGGGAGTGGAGTGCCGGCGGCCTCTCACAGCGCTGGGCTTTTTATTGACGCTGCCTGCCTGTGTGTGTGTGGTGTGTGTGTGTGTTGTGTGTGTGCGCTCGCGCTTGTGGGTGCGTGTCAGAGCGAGAGAGCTATAAAGAGGTGTGTGCGTATGTGTGTGTGCGCTCCCCGCCAGCAGCGGAAAGCAGGGAGAGGCGGGGAACTGGGAGGGTGGGTGGCGAGGTTATGAGCGGAACTCGACAGAGGCCGACAGACGAGAGAGAAGGAGGGGAGGATGAGGGAAGGGAGGGAGGGGACGGGGGGGATCTTTCTTGTGCTGCGCTGCTGAGAGCCGCCACCGCTTCTCCTTCCTCTCAGATAAGGTTCGTTTGAAGGTTTTCATATTCTCCTAAAAAAAAATAAAAGAGCGAGAGAGAGACGGGGCTGTTCAGTGTTTCTGCGCGCGCATGTGGAAACGGGGATTGCCGTTTCTAATCCCCAAGGTCGAAATAAGAAATGCGTGACAGATCGCATTTTATGTCACGAGCCCACTGATTGATCGCATCGATGAATTTAGCAGCCTATTGATTAGGGCTTAATCTATAGGTTAATGTCTCTCAGCGCTCCAATTATTCCCCCCCCCCCCCCCCCCCTTCCCCTCTCTTCTCTCCATCTCTCTCCCTCTTTCTCTCTCGCGAGCAGCAGCGTTTTTGGCTCGGAGCCACGCTCGCCCTGCCGCGCCAGGCTGTAATTATCCCCGGTGAGGCCGCGCTAACACAGCGTGGCGCGCCTGTGGGGAACCGGTTAGCCCTACAACACCGGTGGGGGTGCACGAATGTGCGTGCCAGAGTGTGCGTGCGCGCTTGTGATTGTGCGCTTGTGTGACACAGAGGGAGAGAGCGGTTCTGTGTTGATATTTCAGTAGCCTGTATCAGAGCAATTTCGAGTCCTTACACGAACCTTGGAGCTTTGAATTGCAGATTAGACAGCTGATTTAAAGCAACTGATAGGACCTGAAAAAAAGTCGCGATTAGTTATTATAAATGCAAACGAGTCCCCCGTGTTCCTATTTTAGCGGAGTAATCGTTTTAAGATGAACTGGAAAAAAGCAAAATCAGTGAATGTGGACTGTTCAGTTGCTTTTTTTTTTTTTTAAGAGCGGTGTGCTGCAAGCAAGCATAGATCTATTGATTGCACACGTGCACATGCCCGAGCTTGTGCGTGCTGGAGAGTGTTCAGGCAAGTTTCTGTGTGTGAGTTGCAGTAAGCGATCCATAACGATCTGCAGGTGGATTGTGCTGATTAGTACCGGCTGCTGTGGACTGAGCTGCGTGCAAAGCGCTTCCTGCAATCTGAGCCCGCCTGCCTAACTTGAGTGTGTACGCGCGCGATGTCGTGCTTGCTTGTGTGTTGGCAGTGAGCCCCCTTTAAAAAAAAATAAAAATAAAAGTGTGGGTTTTGTGTCTGCGTTTTTAGGCATCTGACAAAACGTGTGCCGAAGGTGCACACATGAACTTACCGTGCGGACTGTGTGTTTGCCAGGCCGCTGCTTTAGTGTCTGATTGCAACAGCAGATGGCTGGATCGCTGTGACCTCCCAGAGTGCAGCACTTTCCACACCAGGATGCATCTGTGCGCGCGTATGTGTTCACGCTGTGTTTGGTTTTTGACAAGACGCACACGTAATCTATGCGTGGTGCTCTGACATGACATAAAATGGCAGTAAGAGGAAGGCGACACAGTTTTAAGCATGATGCTTTTGTCACCCTTATCCACAGAGAGCGTTTTCAAAGGCGCATGCTGTTCTCGGGCTGGCTTTTCAAACCACAGAGTTCATACACAGCCATAAAAGTAGAGCCATTAAAAAAAAAAAGGGAAGTGTGCGTATGTGTGTGTGTGTGGTGTGTGTGTGTTGGGGGGGAGGGGGGCGCACTCGCTCCCCAGACCTTTTTTTCCCCCGTCTCCCTCAGACTCTGTCAGCAAAGGTGTTTTTCTGAAGCTACTGCTGTGTGTTTTTGTGTCCAGCGCCAGAAATTTGGTTTGCCCTGCGGTTTCTCCCGGCAATATTCATCCTAATCCAGTTTCCCAGTGAGTGATGGAGAGAGCCACTTGCCATCAGCGCCCCTTGAGTCAGAGCTGGAGGGAAAGGATGAGAAAGGAGCGTCTGTGCAATGATTTCTGTCTTTCAAAATCCCTCTGCCTTTTTTTTTTTTTTAAGTGATTTTAGGCTGTGCGCGGTGTTGCCATGATTCCGTGACTTGAGCACTGTAGGTTTTCAGTATTTATAAATGATCTTCCCGAGAGCTTCCTTGGTGACTTTGTATTAAATCGAGGCTCATAATAAAGCATACTGTTGGGAGACAATAAATAAATAAATAAATCTGATTTTGGACAAGCTGACAGTTCTGAAAAGTAGCCCATCAAATCCGTTTATAAGCTAGTATTTACACTAACAGCACAAACAGCCAGTGCTTTTGGTAGAAGATCCCAGGGTTGCCAGGTTGGATCCTACCTGCAAAAATCTGGGCAGCAGAAGTGAATGGGACATATGGTGCAATGTGGCTGAATGTGTAGAGCATGATACTCACGTTGCCAAGGCTAAAGATGGTGTTATATGTACTGGGGAAATAAATGTTGGCATATTTCTGTAGGCTGAAAAAAGAAACATTTTCGCCGAACCAGAATCTGGCTGCAGAGTGAGGAGGGCAGTTTGTCACATGCCAGCTGCCGCTTGTAACTACATGAATAATACATTTTTACCGGGATGGTCCAGAATGCGTAGTTTAGAGTCTTGGCTTGCCGTGTTTGTTGGAATAAAAAAGATTACTGTGCATCCTGGGCCTCTTTTAAATGTTATCACTATTCTCTTACCTCTGTTACATCCACAGTGAAAGTGGAGTAGAAAACAAAACAGCATCAGCAGTGACTGAATGTAAAATTTTATGTTGCAGTTTGCGTTCAGCCAAATTCTTTTTTTCTTTTTTTTTCTTAAATAAGACTTGAATATTGTATAATTCTTTCTTCTATTCTTGTTTAAGGAGGAGCTCCTTGTGTAATCCATTCATTGTCATGCTCCAACATCTAAAGTTTATTGATGGTGTGTGTTATATATTACACACAGTCCCAGCTGTCAGCAGATACCTGTTCAGCCTCTCCTAAAGTGAGGTGTCTGAATGACAAGCTACATCTTAACTAGCTGGCAAAATAAGGGTGAAGCTTCCCAGAAAACAGGGACATGAACCTGCTTTGTGGCAGTGAAGCGTTCTGTCACATTTAACCTTTTAGGTCAAGGGTGTCAAGCATATGGCCCATGAACCCAGAAGTGGTCAACCAAAAGGTTCAAATCTGTCTAAAGTGTGAAACTTTCAAAGAAGGTGGGAAGAGGAGGGTGTCGGGAGATTTCATTGCATTTTTGGCAATGAAATGAAAAGTGTTGCAATGCAAACAAGAGGTCTGAATCATTTTCAGTTTTCAAACTTTCCTACTAACAAAGACAATACCCATGCCCTACAACAGAGGATGGTTATGCCACGGGGCCGTGCCCACGTTGTTTCTTTGTGGTACAACAGTAGTGTTTCTTTGTAACAACAGCAGACTGACCGAATGTGAAAAAGCCCAGACGTATCACACTTCTGTCCATGCAGTGGTTTTTGTTAACATTAAAGCCTTAAATGTGATGGTTTTCAGCTTATACTGCAGTTGTTTTACCAGGTCATCCCACTGAAGTTGAAATTTTAGTTCTACATTCTATATGCTCCCATATACTTAAATGACTGTAACATCCTGGTTCTACCTGATGCCACAGCTTAAATGTCAGTGTATCACTTCATGTTGCAGTCACTGTGGTAATTTGATTGGAGTCTTGGTGCAGCAGTTTTGTCAACAGGGCATGACTCAGTCCCACGGTACCTTATCTGATAAAAGCTGAGTCAGATTTAGCTTCTTTGTCAGACTTCGTCTCTTCTTCTTTTGTAAGCTTTTACAGGTTCTGCATGGCAACACCTGCTGCATCAGTGGACGGGCCTCATTTAAATGAACTGAGGCGTTTCCTTTTTTTCATGCTGTCCTAAAATGATTCTGAATGCAGCCTTACTGTGCAGCAACAACAGCACAGAGTCATCTCAGTAATTCAAGCGTTTCCATTTGTCTCAAGACACGCATGCAAATAAGGAGCACTAAAAAAGTGTGTCTGGTTCTACATATGCGGTCATAAAATGAAGGAAGGAACTGCAGAGAGGTTTAACCAGCTGAGGCTGAGCAGAGTAACCAGGCTGCCCCACTTCTTGCCAGATGTTGTCTGAGGTGCATAATTTTATAGTTTGTTGACCAAAAGAGGAGGAATAAGAAGCAATTAAGCCCTTTTCTCCTATTGATTAAACATTTCAGCATGAATGCAAACAATCTGACATCTCGCAAACGCCGCTTTCACATTGAGTCGGTTAAGTGTGAACACGGGGCTCAGCTGTCTTGTGGTTTAGCAGCTGTGGTTGCAGTGGGATAAGTCTCATTTTTTGAGAGGTACAGGTGGAGCTGATCAGAGCAAACGTGCCCGGCATTTCACCCTGAAGTTATTTAGATTTGAAAAAAAAAAAAAGAAAAAAGTCTTTTGAAATTGCCTGTTATAGAAATTTGCATGAGCGCTTTTCCTCTGAGTTCTGTCCAGCCTAAAAAAAAAAAGTGGAGCTTTTGTTGTGTGCCCTGCATGAATGCGCCTACCCCGCTACCTTTTCATTTTACAGAGGAAGCCCTTCTCTCAATTCCTTGTGCCTCTGACTCCAAACTTTTGGCCTTCATGATGAGTTTAGCTTTTAAACGCGTCCATATGTGAGTGCTCTGTGAGCTTTGTTATTTGTGTATGACTGTCTAGTTTAACTCCTACTTTCAACAGCTGTGGCAAATGCAGCCAGACGTTCCATTGCCAAGTCTCCCTCTTTTCCTACTCCTACTCTGCTTCTGTCTGTCTGACTGTCTCTCTGTCTGTCTGCTGGCCCTTCTCTCTCTCTCTCTCTCTCTGCCTGGAGCCCTCTCTCCTACACACACACACGCAGGCACACACACACACACGCAGGCACACGATCCACACACCTCAGGCTTGATATTCATAGCCTCCTCCTCCTTTACTTGACATGGGAGCCTTAACAGATGTGCCCCAGCCTTGAGCTGCCTCCCGCGCTCTCCCCCCTTCTCTCTGTCTCTCCACTGCCTTGTGCTTCACAGATTTACCTTATCTCAGCTTGGAAAAAAAAAAGAATGGGCAAACTGACATTTAATTTGAAAATAAAACCATGGAGACAAAATGAGAACATTAATGAAGACAGGGATGGAATAAGAAAGCTAAGAAAATGCTCGTATATGTAGGTTAAAGTACAAGGCCACCTTAACTACCATGTACCGTCACTTAATCAAGTGCATATATGTAGTTTTTCATTATATCTCTTTATATATTTAAACATGTATGTTCGTACATCTATTACTGAACTGCACATTGAGATCTAGAAACCGAAGTCCGTAATTGAACTTTTCCTTTAGTCAAATATCTATTTTCATTTTTCATCACTGCTTTGTTTTCAGTTAAAACCTCATCTATTCCTGTTTTGAAGTTTCAGCGGCGTTTGTGTGTGTGTGTGTGTTTCTCTGTGTGTGTGTGTCTCCCTTTGCGCGTGCACGCAGTCAGTGCCGTGCGCTGGAGGCTTATGGTAATTGCGGTCTCCCGACTGGCCTTCTGGGTAGAGTCTGCGCGAGTGGGAGTGGAGCGAGTCGCTCGGTCTCGGCAGCGCTCATCCATTCTGTGCGGCACTCCCCGTACAGCTCCGTGCGTCCTCGGTGCGAACCGAGGGCTCTGACCGGGCTGTTCTCTACGATCCTCGAAGAAAACGCGCGGGACGTAAAGCTACACGGAATAACCTTCAGCAAACCCTCTGCGACACAGATTCCGCTGTTGGAGAGGACATGGAGTGACGGAGAGCGGGAGAAAGGGGCTTTTTCCGAGGACGGCGTGCTCCGCTGAAACCCAACATGGCGCTGCTGCGAGGTACGGCCGAGCTGAATTAATTTCTCCGCGATTCCGCCGACCTCGCCACCTGTATCCTTCAGGGGTCCGGGCCATACGGCGCATTGCTCTTCGCCTTAAAGGACCTTAACGGATTTTCTTTAGTGGATTTCTCTGTATCCTGCCGTTTGTTTTTCTCGGCGCAGGATCTTTTTTTGTTGTTGCTTTATGGAAACCCAAGTGACATTTTCAGCAGCAAAAAAGTCCGTTTGAAATATAGGATAATGGATGAGAGCTGCTTGTAGACAAAAGAATAAAGACCCAAAGCTTTGTATGTAAGAATTGTTTTGTTTTATGACAAGTAAGTAACCTGTTAGACACTTTTAGTTTTTTTTCCCCTCTGGCCGGGATCGTCTGTCTCCAGCGGACAGGACCGTAACCGGACAAGTCTACGTACGCACGGATCACTGCCCTTGTAGTTAACTTGGAAAAACAAGAGAAAAAGGCGTGAGTTGGGGCGCGCGGAGCACGGTTGGAACTTGCACCAATTAACCAGGTGAGGCAATCAATGGCAAATCAGAATGTATTTTCCTTAGCGTGTGTCTTTGATGTGAAATCCCTTGCGTGACGATGGAAAACGTACTGTGCTCTGTTTTTAACGGCACTATAACGGCCAAGATGTTTTTAAACGAACCAGTGTTTTCATGTGGTGTGTTTCTTATTAAAAACAGTCTTCTTATGAGACTGAATCTAAGCGCGATCGTCCGGTGTTGCGCGCAGACTGGGGAGAGGATCGGCCACTTCTAAGAATAGCGCATAGGGTGGTCTTTGTGCGTTTCGGCGGGGCAGTGGCATGTGGTTGATAAATAACACACATACACCCAGAGCCAGGCACACACACATAATTATCCGAGCGTGAGTTTGGCCTTTAACAACTGCCCTGTCAAGCTGATAGAGGTGAGAAGGACATCCCAGAGATTAGCGAACTTGAAAGTGGCGCCGTCCTCGAAGGTGAATATTCAGGCTTTTCGCACCCTGTTGTGTGATGAAGAGCGTGAGTGTGCCTGTGGGGCTGAGGGTAGGGAGAGTGTGTGTGTGTGTACGCGTGTGCGTGCGCGCACACGGAGCTTCTGCGCTAAACAAGGTTACGGAATCCAGCCTCGCCCTGCCAAAGGCAAGCGAGCGCTGCTGCTCCGTTTATGCACATTTCAGTTCAGTTGGAGGGCATCCCCGCGGTGTGTGCGTGTTGTTGGCGTGACGCGGAGTGTGTGCGTGTTTCGCGGGGGAGGTTTGGACAGAGTGGACGTTGATCACTTGTCTCATCAAAGCTAGTGCTGGGGAAGAAACGGGACGCGGGGGCTGTACCGCTCACCTTCGTGTCTACTTGATGGAAACCGCTTTGTCTCTCGCTTGCTCGCTCTCCCCACTCACACGCCGTGTCTTGCAGGTGTTTTCGGATATGACTTTGCATTACACTCATACAGGCACACTTGCTGTATGAGTAGTCTTTGCAGTGCAGGGGAATATTCTTTGCGCACGGAGAATAGTCGTAGCGCCAGTTAGGATCTTTACCCCCATCCCCCCAGATACGCGCTGCTCTCTCGTAGGGAGAATGTATCAGCGAGACGCTTTAATAATAAAACACTTTATGAACTTAATGTTACAATAATGTACTTCATAGTTTGGCGAGCTTTGCTTCCCCAGTACACTAACTTATACTGTACTAACTTCAAAATATAGAACTTATTTTTGTCACCCTCCTGCGCTGCTGTGCGCAAAGTCAATCACCGCGAACCACTTCTTATAAAATTGCAGTTTAATTGAAATAAGTGCTGCGAGGCGTGTTGGATGTGTTCCAAGCTGAATCGTCTTACCTCGCGATTGTTTAAAGCTCCTTTGTGAGCTACGTAGACTGCGTTTCACGAGCGTCAAATCAGCGCTTAACCGAAACATTTTATTATTATCAGAAGGATGTTCTTATCGGACCACATTTTCCAACGCAGACGAGAGATTCGTATCTGGGGAGGTTTCCTTCCGTGCCGCCCTGCCTGCTGCCTGTCCTGGAGCCACGCAGGCACTAATTAGGGGACGCTCTCTTAGGACGATCGATGTGCCTCATATTGGCTGGCTCCACCTCATTGACGAGCTGAGTGAGGGAAGCAGCTACTAAAAGACCACTTCAGCCCCCAGAAGCCAATCCACGCTAGATAAACGGTCAAACAATCGCTCATAATAACGCGAACGTCTGCCTGGCAGCGAGCAGGCTGCAGGAGCAGGACCTCGATTTGGAACCTCAGGGGGTTGGGGGTGGGGTGAACTTGTGGGGAAGGAGTCTGTTTCTGTTTTGTTGGCTTTCACGCAGAATTAAAGAGCTGTTATATTTAAATTAAACATCGGTCTTAATTGGTATGGCAGAGGAAACCTGGACACCTGGAAAGCATCTACCTGAAATTAAAATGTGACTATAGGTTTTCAAGGATTTAAAAAAAACAAAAAAAAAAACAAAAAACATGGATATGTGGAAAGTCGCGTGCCCTGGGATAGCTGGGAAATAATTACTTGCTAAAAGAGCCTTTTTAACTTTAGCTTGTATTGGTGGAAATAATTATATATCAACTTTTGCTTGTGTATTAAGTCATGGTCTGAGGTTTGACATAGGTCTCACTGTTTTTTTTTTTTTGTTTTTTTTTTTGTCTTAGTTGCGCGTGGATTTCATTAGGCGCTATGGAATAATCCGGCTGTCCTGCCTTCAAAGCACACTATCTGCTCTCAGACACTTTGCCGGTACACCACAAACTTTGATGACTGCTTAGTTTGATATGTCTGTAATAGAATCTGGTTCCCAAGTGCTACACGCTGTGGAAGCCTACAACAAATACTTCACATTTGTGTGGGCCGAGTTTATTTTTAGTGAAACCCGTCGGACTGTTTTGCGCATCATTTTTCCACTGTGCGCTGTGAAGTCAGTGTGGGACTTAGCCGTTTTCCAGGTGTCGGAACACAGAAAGGGAGGGCTGCTTACCATAGATTGATATACTGAGTTTACACACACACACACACACACTCACTCACTCACTCTCTCTCTCTCTCTCTCTCTTTTCACACGAGAAGACTTCACACTTCTTCCACAAACAGTGTTGTATTGCCAAGGCCCATTAGCTGTCAGAGTGCGGTTCAGTGGGGGCCCCCAAGCAAAACAGGATTGCATCTGGTGCTAATTTTAGCAATTAGACATAATTTAGAATTAAAAACGTTCAAAAATGGGTTTATTAATTACTTTCATCTCTGTCAGCGTCACCTTGCTACATACAGTCAATTCAGATGTAGGTTTGTAATCAGCAGAGGTGGAGATGTGATGTGTGAATGGATGTTTTATGTTTTAAAGACATCCGAGGAACCAGCAATCGACAAATTCAGTTAAAGAGTATAGAGGTGCGCGTATGTTGGTGGGCACAGTTCACCTGGAGGCAGCAGCAGCCGGAGGGCTGCTGGGCTTATTGTTTTGCTGAGTGAATGTGTGACAGTGTGTCAGCGTGGTGCTCCGTGGGGCGGATGGTGGGGGATCTGCTGTCTTTAAGAGAATAGAAACAACCACACCACCTCCATTTTAAACCAATTAACCCCCCGTTTGTCCGCTTCTAATCTGGAATCAATAGGGACCACGCGGGGAATATTGTGCACAGAGAGAGCGTGTCATTACAATCACAGGGCCACTTCTGCTTATCAAACCTACTGTGTTATAAATAGTCGGGGAAACGGGTAAAATTCGTCAAAAGAAATGCCCCATGTTCCGGTAAACATCCAGACAGAAATATGAAGGCGGGCTTATTGTTGTCGCGCTCCTTTTGTGTGTGTGTGTGTGTGTGTGTGTGTGTGTGTGTGTGTGTGTGTGTGTGTGTGCGTGTGTGTCTCACGCTTGGATATAAAACAACAGGCTCGTCGCTGCCGGCGCTGCACTCGCTGCTGAGGCGAGATGCGTGTGAACAAAAGCGGAGGCACGGCAGAGAGCCGAGGAGAGATCGGTTTTCCAGGCGCTGCGCAGCTCCCGGAGGAGACGTCACGGTTTGATTGAAGCTATGCTCCATGCTGGCCTCCCGGGACCTCGCGATGAAACGGGAGACCCCCCCCCCCCCCCCTTCCTCCGCACCTTCCCCTTCCCTCCTCCTCTTACCCCCCGCCCCCCTCTCCCTCTCTCGCTCAGCGCTCCACAAAGCTTTTTGTTTCGACGAGGTCTGGAGCGCACGGGTCACTTCCCCCGCAGAGATGTGTCGCCCCCTCCCTTCAGTACCGCTTCACCCACACAGAGACGGAGGGGGACAGAGCCACATAGCATTATTCTTTATTCTAGCAGCTGCTTTCTGCTGCCGATGACCCACGAATGTTAGTTTAATAGCGACTTTTTAGACATTTACTGATTTTTACAGCATCTTTCGGATGGGCTTGCTGATAAATGTCAGATGCAGTGACTTAATGTAACATGAATGCAGGGGCTGTGGGCTGTAATTAAGGTCTAAATCTCGCTCTGAATGCGTTTAGTTTACTGACCTCGCTCTGGCCTGTGGAATGATTGATTTAGCAGCAGAGTAATGATGACACACCTCACCTCCTTCCTCCGAGTCTCTGCAGGCACAGTCTTGAAGCCTGCTCGTTTGTTTTTAGACAGCGCTGCGCCTCGGGCATCGCTGACGAAATCCCACAGACTCTTGGCAACGCAGCAGGTTAATAGCGACAGGAGTTTATTACGCCAATAGTCTTCAAAGCAGGAATGTGTTGTCTGCACGGAACATCACTGAGCTCTGGTTGGCTACAAAGCTTTTGACTTCGAGGTAGGAGGGTCATCATTGCACGTACCATGAAGTAAACAGTTGTTTCAGCAGAAATGATTTAGCCTTATTTACAGGGCACAGTTAATTAAGCAGCCTCTGTAAAGAGGCTAAACGTCCTCCTGTCCTGTCTGCGTGAAACGCTTTGTAACTTCGCTTTGGAAAGTGCCTAACAAATAAAGGGCACATGAAAGAGGATCATTCCTTCATCATCATGTGCTTTTATCAGAAACACATGAAAGCAATGCCAGCGTTTCCAAAAACCTCCGGTAAACGCAGGCCGGGCTCGTGCATGTGCATCTCTGTTACAATTGGGTCCTTTGGTGGCATAAAGAGCCATTTAGTACTCATTTGGCCTGAGTTGAATAGAGCCAGTTCAGCAGCCGCCGCCCGAGCCCTGGTGACAGCACGGAGGGGCCTCACAATGTCGCCGTTGTTGACGGCCGTGTTGCCGAGGGGGGGAATTGAACCGTGCACCGACTTGCGTGCGGCTGTGCAGCGGCCCGGGAGGACGCAGGGGCCCCTTGTTTACAACTCGCTCGCTAATAATGTGACAGCTGAAGAGACGCCGCCATCTCCTTCCAGCTCTGCGCTCCAGCAGCAGCAGCGCTCCGAGTCTCTGCGCAGCATTTATCTCCTCCATCTCCTGCTCAACCCAGTCCCCCCCTCCGCCGCAAAGCCACCTTCCGCTCCCTCACAGCTCTGTTAAATCTGAAACTACAATGAGAAACAGCGTGTCAGCTTTCCATAGATTGCAGAGATGATCAATTGGACCATTTGGCACGCGTCGGCCTGATAATCAATAACCATTAAAATTGGGCTGGCACTCTCTTCCGAGTTGTTCCTCATTACGATGCTGGGTGTTAATGCTGTGAGCTTGTGGCCTGAGGCGGTGGAGTTTGTAGCCACACTGTAGTTGCTGTGTGTTTTGTCAAATATGTTCCCCGCCGTGTGCGATCAAGTACGGTGATCCTCTGTGTGTGCGCGAGTGAGAGCGAGAGGGTGCGTGTGCGAGAGTGCGTGTGCGCGCACGCCCGCTTTTAATCCGTGTTTATCCCCCCCCCCCCCCGTCGCTGCGGAGATTATCCTGCGTCACAGTGCATTTTTTTTTAGAGCTGATCGGAGCTCTGCGCTTCAGAGAGTCTGGCAAAGCTCCAGGGACAAAGAGCGAGAGGGCGCCTATACACTCCCGTTATACAGCAAGACCCGTTCCCGGTTTCCTCATTAGTGTGGTGAATTTGACAACAAGATCATGCAGCGAGCTGATCGTAAAAAACGGAACAGTTGTGCTTAATAGATGTACTGAGCTCTTTCACTGAACGTTTCTAGTTGGTCATTTATCAACTTTTAAAGAGAGATGAGGCCTCCAAACACGCGCGCGCGCACACACACACACACACACACACACTCACACTCGCGTATTATTCGTATGCACGCAACCGCTGCGCTGCGCGGAGAGAGGCCTCAGCCCTGGAGGAAATGATAAGTGGTGCCGGTGTTTGTTCTGGTGCGCCTGCCACGGGTCACGGAGAGTTCAAGTCGCTGTCATCGGAGACGGGAAACAAGGGAAAGAGGGAGAAGCGAGACTGTCTTTTGGCTCTTTCTCTCTCTTTTTTTCTCTCTCTCTCTCTGCTTTTTTTACAGCTGCTCCGTTGCCGAATATACAGGGCTTAACCAGGTTCCTCTAAAAACACCCGGTGGTTTTCAGTTTAATGGTGCGAGTCGGGGCTGCGCTCCAGCGGTCTGGTTTATAAACGCAGCAGCACCGACCGCTGCTCTCCCCCTTCCCCCACCGCTTGCTGCCGGCCAGTGTGATGGATTGGACTGCCGTCGGGAGTTGTTTGTTGCGCAAACTATTCTTAGCTGTGGGGTTGGGCGTCAACATGCTGCTTTTTTCCCTCTTCTTTCCTACCTCCCGCTTTTCTTTTTCTCCTCCGTCCATCCACGCACAGTCTGCAAGTATTGTCAGGATTTACTCCCGGAAAATCCTCAAACACCTATTTCACAGGCTTCTAACGACATCTTATCTGTTAGACTGTTGATAGCCTGTAGGCCAGATCTAATCTTTTTCTGGCGGGCGCTTTATGGATGTGAATACGACTAAGTTCTAAAGCATCTAGAATAAACACGACCATATTTATCATATAACAAAACATATAAACATATTACATTAAATTTAGCAATACTTTAGCAAGCCAGTAAGACAAATGGAAACTTTAACCCATGCGTTTTTTTTTTAAGTTTGTGCGGCAGCAGTCTACAGACGTGCACCCCCCTCCCCGCAAGCGTCTATACACTGTGCTATCAGGTGCCTGATCCTGACCTTTGCCCTGATACTGTCGCTTATCTCGGCCCCCAATGCTATTAATTTATCTAAGAAACAGGAGTCGATCTACATATAGTCGGACGTCAGCGTAAGATAGAGATAGTAATGTCATAAAACACTCGATCTTTTTTTTTCTCTTTTCAGCTGTGTTTTTCCCCTTCCGGAGACTCACCGCAACCATATGATAAAGAGGAACATGTAACTGTATTGGCAGTTGAGGTTTTCTTAGTTTGGGTAGGAAAAGGTTCACAAAGGTTTGAATGAGGCTTTGTCCGCTGGTGTTACATCGGGTCTTGTTGAGCGCAGGACTTTTCAATGCAAGCGCAACATGATCTGCGGTCTGCGAGCGAGACGCAGAGCCGGTGCGTGTGACGCTCCGGGAAATGCGGGGAAGGAGAAGCGATGTGATTTCTCACAGCCTCCCGCGTCGACTGACGAATCCTGTGCAGCTAACACGTGGTCGTGCACACGTGCGTACACCGCCGCGCTTTTGACCACGCGCGCACACTCAACCGTTCGGTTTCTTCACACGCGGATGTTGTTGAAGTGGCACTACCGGCGGAGCTGTGACACGGGGGCGGGGGGATGGGAGCGCTGGGACAGGGAAAAGCCGTGTCGAGGGCCCCACAGCAGGCTGATTAATGTGCCCGGGGTCACGGTAATAAAAGTGGCGTTCCAGCGGCGCGGCAGCGAGGCGCAGAGGCGTTTTACTGCAACGATCGAGGGGCCGTGTTTCTCTACTGCTCTCAACACGGGCAAGCGCCGCAAAGCTTCAGTTATTTCTCTTTAAAGTCTCTCCCCTCTCGCTGCTTTTCACCTCACTCCTGTATGTGCTTACTTACTAGGGCTGCCCTGCAAAATAATGTTTGCGCTAAAGAGGAATTGAGTTATAATTCAAAGTGAAATATTTCCTAAAGCCTGACAAGAGGATCAACATTTTACATTGCCCCTACGTCCTTTCATCTGTTTGATTTTTATTTTGTAATTTATTATTATTATTTTTAAAACCTCTTGAAATGAGGCAGACCACTCTGTTAGTGTTAAGATACCACTTCAACCCATTAAGGGTCAGAAAACATTTCAGTAATATCTCTATTTCTGACATTTGTGCAGTTAAATTCTGTGCAAACTAACTTTTTGTGGTATGTCATATTCCTTTTAAGGACACGGTGATATCACTCAGGCAGTAATGCACAAGCAGGGTTGATGTCAGATGCCGCTGCTCTTAAATAAAAGTAGATTTGTATCTTTCCTATCTGGAAAGTTTCTGTACATTTGCTTTCACAGCAGTTTAATTAAATTAGGCACATTTGTTTTTTCCCCTTTTTGAAATCGGGCCTCATCAGCACCCAGCTGAGAAAAGCACAGGTTAAGCAACCGGGTGTTGAATGTGTTGTTTTTAGAATTTGTTGCAGTAATGAATAATTGATAACTATCCTCTTGTAACCCCCCCCCCCCCACCCCCCACACACACACACATTTCCTGTCATTTAACAACAACAAACCTGTTATGTTCCAGTGTTTTAAAGATATTCTAAACTATGGAAGTAATAAGACATTAAGGGACATTTCACACTCGGGTATCTTGATGTGTTTTTATTCTTCTTTCCTTTTGGTCACTACCTCTTTTTTAGTGCACAGTTTCCCTTCCCTTCTATTGTCAGCTTTAAACTTCATGATTTATGTTTTAAATCTGTGGTTTATTTAAAATTTAGCACAGTTGTCTCTTTCTCTTGCTGCCTACTATTCTTTTTGTGTGTGTGTTCTGGTGTGAGTGTTTGTTGATCTGAAGCTCTGTGTTGGCGGGTGGTAAATGGTCTCCCACCGAATTGGTCTGTGATGCATAATCTTCCCTCGCTCTGCTGGCTGAGGCAGCCGAGGGGGCAGGTCAAAGAGGGCACAGAAAAACCAGTGTGTGAGGAACGTGACTGAATAGATGCAGCTTCACAGTGCACGTCTAGCCCAAGGGTGGGCAGGTTGGGGGTAATGGGAGGGGGAATATGGGGATGGGGGAGATGTTGACAGATTAGAAGGGGGAGGTGGGGGAGCCCACACAGTGCTTTCATCTCTAGCGAGTACTCCAGTGGACAGTGCCATTTTGTTGCTCTTGTCTCATTTCACTCGCACATCTCTGGACTGCTTTTAATGTCTGTGTAGCAGAGGCACATTTGTTGATTTATTATTAAAATTCTTATGCATAATTTAAGTATTAATAAGAATTAAAATGTGTTTTGTCTTTTAAAATCTTATGAATGTTTTTTTTTTTTTTTTTTTTTTTGCAGCGGGATTGCAACATAGCTGTGGTGCATGCCTGCAGATGTGTGTATGTGACAGAGCCAAGGCACTGACAGCTAACTGTTTGCTCGTCTCCACAGGGCAACATCTGTTCGTGATGTCGATGCTGAGGCACAAACCTACCTGGAACTAAGACAAGGGAACCATATCACACGAAACATGGCAAGTTCCAGTGCTCATCCTAAGTACAGATTGCACTCATTTGTCACATAAGTTCCTTAGCAAAAGAAGCCAAGATTTGTTTTTTTCCAGTCTTTATTAATAGTTTCTGCTGATGTCAGGATGGGATTTTTTTTTTTTTTTTTTTTTTTCTGTGCTAACACTTTTTCCTTTGTTGTTGCAGGTGGATGCAAGGTTGACGCCCCTGGCAGCGATGGGGCTGGACCGAAGTACTCTTTTACATGATGGTCTTCATCTCCACAGTGGGGTTGTGTATCCAGGGATCAGAGCACTTCCAGCAGAGAAGAGCAGAGAGACGCCTTCACTTCCACTCACGTATAACAGGGATGGACTCCCAGAACTCATCTACAAGCCTGATGGCCCTCTGGACAGTCGTAAGCCAACAAATGGATACCTAGGCCTCTATAAGGGCACCCATCCAAGTCTCCACAAGCCTGTGCTGGTTCCTGGAGCCGACGGTCTCGGCTTGGAACGCAGAGTAGGGCCTGGAGAGAAGGCATCTGAACTGGGCTTGGCAAGCGCCGGTAGCAGTTACCTCCGCATGCCGTGGCTCAGCCCTTACCCTGAAGCAAGCATGTATCCCTTCATGGACACATCCAAGTATGCAGCTCTAAACATGTACAAAGCCTCATTGCTCAGCCAACCCAACCCCTATCTTCCCCAGCACCTGGCCTACCCATCTCTGTGTGCAGCCCAGGGGGGCAATGTTACCCCTGCTGCAGCTGTCTCTGCTGCTGACAGGCTCTATTATATGCCTCCCTATCCTGCTTCTCCCATCTCGTCTCCCCTGGTGGCACCCCCTATGAGGATTCCTGCAGTCACAGTGGCCCCAACATCACTGGTACACTGCCAGGACAAGGGGCTTGGTGTTTGCACCTCCATTTGCACAGCAGCTTCACCAACCTTCACCTCTTTCTCAGCATCATCAGGCTTCTATAGACAGGGATCGCTCACCTAGCAGGAGTATCAGACCAAGCAGACCTCCCTCTAGAAAGGGCTCTAACAACAACATTAATGCAAGTAGTACTATTACTAGTGGCTCTGGTGGTGGGAATAATAATAGTCTGCCTACTGATTCTTCTCCTCGTGTTTCTTCTCGTCACCCACAACCTCCCCATCCTCCTGCTCACCTTGACAATTCACTGGATGTACAAAGGCCAGTTGCCAGGATAGGACAACCATCTGTGTCATCCACTTCTTCAATATCTGCCTCATCCACGTCCGCACAGTCCATTCCTATTACTTTCTCTGTTAGCAGCATGGCATCAGAGCAGCCCTCTCCTGCTCGACCCAGCCCCCACAAACCAAGGCCAAGAGATGGGGCCCCTGAGCACAGAAATGCAGCAGGAGTTGAGAAAAGACCCAGCAGGTCTCCCTCCAAAGTAAATTCTGAGAGGCCAGCTCACCAACCACAGGGAACCAAAGATTCAGCAGAGAAGCCTTTGGATTTGTCTGGAAGAATACTAGACTTTGGGTTGCCCTCCAATGGATTCCCGGTTAAAATGGACACTATAGCTTCAGGTCCACGTTATGGACTTCCCCCTAGTAGAGAGCTCTTAAGAGAGAGGGAGAGCTCACATTCTCCCTTCTTTCCCATCCTCATTCTGTGGTCAGCAGCACTTCTTCAAAGGTCTCAGAGAGGCCAGAGATGATCAGCACTTTACACTCCTCCTGGGTTGTACCTAGCCCTTCTCCTTCCCATGCACAGCACACACCAGGCTTGCCCTACATCTCCAAGGGCCTAATACAGACCGGGTCTTTCACAAGCCAAGGCTCCTCACCCTCTGTTATCAAAAACAAAGGTCTGGAGAGAGTACTTCCTCAGCAACGCAGCTCATCCTGTCCAAGGATAGAAGAGCCCAACCACTCCTCCACTCAGCCCTCTGGCACTTCTCTGGTCAGCTCAGGGCTCTTTCTCCCCAAACCTAATGGTGAGTGGGTCAAATGCAGCCCCAGCCAGTCAGACCAATCCACCAGCTGTGGGCCACCAAGAGAGGGAAACAGAGAAGCCCTCCCAGACCAATAAGAGAGTTGAAACTTACTTCCAGATGTGCCGTCTTACAAGAGGCCCTGTGTAGAGAACGGTCACCCTCCTGGCCATCTTTACCTTTCTCAAAGTGAGGCTTATCTAAACCACAGCTTGGCTTATGCCAATAGATACCTGCCCTACTCAATCACAGAGAACATGGCACTGCATTCTGTGTCAATTACAGGAAACGGCCCAGTCTACCCTCACCCAGTATTGCTGGGCACCAACAGCCTTTATCCAACCCACTTGACAGCAAAGCACCCTTTACCATAACCACAGTCTCCCTGGTCCAGGAGGCGAATACCTCACTTATAACTCACAGGAGATGGCCCATCCCTTGATGCAGACGCACTCTGACAACAAGCTGGCAGAAAGGGCAGATGCAGCACTGAAGCCACGGGGACAGGAAAAATCTCGGGGAACTGTCGAAGAAGGTGGAGGCCACAGAGATAACAACACTGGGAAAGAGATAGGTGAAGGAAACCAAATGAAGCCTGACAGGGAAGCTGGAGCACAAGGGCAGGGTGGCAGTCAAAGCAAACCCCCCTCTTCCTCTCTAACATCTAGAGAAAAGATTGTCTGTATTGACCTTGTACATTCAGACACAGATATGGAGACTACCCCATCAGGCCACAAACAGTCCTCTGTGGAGACCAGCACCAAGGCTTTCCAAAATGAATGTAGTCATAGTAACCAAAATCTCACAAAGACTGACTATGAACCAAAACGCCACCTTTCCCATCCTTATCCGGTCCACTCCAGACAGAGCCCTAACCTTAAGCCCAACCACAGTGACAGACAGCCAGAAACTCCCTTTGGGAAAGCAGAGGTTCCCCAGGACACTGGCTGTGCTGGGGCAACATCTAGCATATCCCCAACTTCTCCAGGCCTGATTGTCCAAGCTGAGGAGAGCTGTGAGGAGCATAGCCCTAGCCCAGATCTCGAAGACCAAGACCAGAGTACCTTGCGCTGTGCTCGGACATCAGGCGAACGCAGCTCTGGTAGGGACAAAGGGGACAGGGACGGCCGAGTTTCTCATCTTAGACAGCACTGCACGGATGTGGTGAAGGAGTCAGAGCTGGAAAAAGTCTCCGAAAGAGAGACTGAAAAGGAAGACAGTATTGTTGACCTGGGGGAGTTCCAAGGAGAAGGGGATGAGGAAGAAGAGGGTAGCCAGACTTCGTCTAAAAGCTCTCGTAGATCCAGCCTGGCCAAAAGGATCGCTAACTCCTCAGGCTACGTTGGCGACCGCTTTAAATGTGTCACCACTGAGCTATATGCTGACTCGAGCAAGCTGAGCCGTGAACAGAGAGCGCTGCAGGTAAGGCTGCAAACAACTGTGCATGTGTATACATACAGTACATGATGAATTGGGCTAAAATAAGTGGTGGGATGGGGAGAGGTCATTATGAGCAATTTTTCTTATGTGCAGACATTTCAAACATACTTTTGATATCTAACATGCACACAGGAATAAAACCTCAAAGGCCACTTTCTTTATTCCCTTGCTGCAATATTCAGAACTGCCTGTAAAGCAAACCTTGCATGGAATTGGCATACTTTCATATAATGTAATATAATTGCTGTCATGCTACTGTCCTGGCCATAGATTTGATTATCCCTTAGTTTATCATTGTCTTAGTGAGATGGCCAGTTGAGGCCCTCCTTCAGGGGGTGGCAGTTCAAAGGTTAACCAGAGCTGCCACCTTTGTGTCTTGATTAGTGAGCAGCCATTGTAAAGGTTATTTCTGTGCGTGTGTGCGTGTTTGTGTCTCCGTATGTGCTTGTCCTTGTGTGACTGCCTTGGGGCTAAAGCATGTTAGTGCTGAGTGTGCTAAAGAGACATGTACAGTAGTTTTGGAGCATGACTGTGGCACCCTCACAGTTCGCACTGCCTTTGGCTACGCTTAACCCCAAGGTTAGGGCCAGTGGAGGACTTGCAGTGTGCTTAACAACCAACAGCTGCCCTCTTCAGGGTTCCTCTAAGGCTTTCTGCATGCCCCCATCCACCATTCACTGTCCTCACCCAACCCACCTCCCTCTGATGGCCTGTGCTGCCCTGCCTGGTTGCTGTCCAAGGTCATAATTCTCTCCACCCCATTGGCTAAAATACCCTCTCTCCTAACACAGATCACATGACCTCTATAAACATGCAATTACAGCAGTATCACCTACATTTAGCTATCATCCACTGTCATTCATACACGCACACTGAGCTATTCATTTTAAACTGTTTATGTCTTTGGGGTTGCTTTTGCTCAGTGCTGAGCACAGAAACACAAAGAAACACTATGCTATATTATCCACTGGCTCAGGGGCAGAAATGTTAATAGGTTGCACATGTCTGTCTATGTTGTGAATGCACCCTAGAAAACTGTGGTTTTGTCTTTGTCATGCTTGTCAATCCACAGCTGCAACTCAAAGCTATCGAACACTGTATTTCTGATGTGTAAAATTCAGATGCGGTCCATTTGGACCCCAAAAAATGACACAGCTAAAACTGAATTAGTGTCATCAATTATGCCTCGGATAGCCATGTTATTTCGATTCAAATTTTCCAATTTGTCACTCATGCAGTTCAGAAATTATTTGATAGCTTTGATGCATTGTTAATTGACCTGTTGATTCACTTTAATTTGATTGTGTTATTTTGTTGGGATTGTGGCTACCTATTTTGTGTAAAGAAACATGTGGAGAAACATAACGTAAATTCATAAAAAAAAAAAAAAAAAAAAAAAGATGAAATGCTGGACAGATATATTGAGCCCCCCCATTCTAATTGCTTAGATGGAAGTCATATCACGAGAGGGGAGTAATATAAGTCAACCTGCAGCTAACTGGGAGGTCAGTTCTTTACATTTCTTATCACATCTGCCTCTGACGGGCTCTGTCTCCTTTGTACTGTGTATCGCTGCACACTCCTTTTTTTTTTTTTTTTTTTCTCTCCCCGCTCCCTTCTTTCCTTCTTTCCTCTTTTTCATCTCCTCTCTCCGCCTCAGGGCTTAGATGTATATGTTTCCTAGCCATGTTCATGTTTCAGGAAGGGAGATGCCAGGATTTAAGCCCCAGAGCGCATGGACTGACAGTGGCTGCAGTAGTCTAACCTGTGTCTTGATGCCGTGCTTGTGATTTATCTGTCCTCCTTTGTGTCTTGTGTGCATTTGTGTGTGTGTGTATGTGTGTGTGTGTGTGTGTGTGGAGGGGGGTGGGGGGGTAATTTCTTTGACATTTTATTTTTATTTTAAGACAATGTGATTTCTGATGCAATTTTTTTTTTTTGCTTCTGTAGCTGTTGAGGCCAGATTGAGGCTTAGAGAGGTGTGTGTATGTATGTATGTATGTGTGCGTGTGTGTGCTTGGCGTGGGCAGATGATGAGTGGTTTTCATGGGTTTTCTCTGCATTTTTGTGTGTGTACGCACAGCGGGCAATGATGCGGTTCTCGGAGCTGGAGCTGAAGGAGAAGGAGGGCAGCGGTGTGTGTGTGTCTGCCTCGGCAGCAGGACGGGAGCTGGCAGACGGCCAGCGCAGAGAGCGAGTGCTGGAGCACTGCCAACACACCACCAGGCAGGGAGAGAGGGAGGGTGAGTAACCCAGCACCACACACACACAGGGTGCGCGCGCGCACACACACACACACACACATATATGCAGACACTCTGCAAATGAACACTCAAAAAAAAAAAGAGGGACACATACAAACAATAGGAGCGCGTACACACTCACTCACATGCACTTGCAGCAAATGCTGAGGCAAGACCGGGTCACTCTAAAAAAAGACACACTTCCGCGTGCACACACACACACACGACACACACACACAGGCTCAGTGCACGCGCACATGCTCACACTCTTACACAAGCTAGGAAGCGCAAGCCAATGAACGGGCAAGGGAGACAGCGAGGGGGAGTTTTATTTTCAAGAAGCCTTTTGTGCTTATCTGCGCAGAGAGACGATGGAGAGGGAGGGCAAGGGGAGAAGGAGGGGCAGGGAGTGCGTGAGTGAAAGCTTGGGGGGGGGGGAGTTAGTGGGTGAAAGCGGATGGGAGAGCGCAACGGAAAGAGGGGTGGGGTGGGGAGAGGGGTAGTTACATTGGCTGGCAGCCCAGCTGTGTGTTGGAGCGAGGCCGCGGCTGACGTGTGAGCCTAATTATGGCATGGAGAGAGACAGAGAGGGAGTCGGCGAGAGAGGGGAAGGATGGGGGGCGGGGGGGGGGGAGTCACGCTCTGTGTGAGAAGGGCGTGGTGCGGTCATGCCGTTGGGGAAGGGGGGGGGCAGTGAAAGAGGGAGAGGGAGGAGGAGGGATGGGAGTCGCCGTGCACAACGTGTGCGCAGGATGTTTTCGTGCCTCTGTTGGAAGTGTGCGCGGCTGCACTGAACCATCAGGCCGCTGGCTCGGCTCACATCAGATTAAAAAGTCTTTACCTCATCAAAGTTTTACTGCCTGTCTTTAAAGCAGAATAAAAGCTGGCTGGTGTTTAACTGGCCTTCTCTCTCTGTCAATCCCCCCACCTTGTGTCACCCTGTTTCCCTGCTTGCTTTCTGTCTGTCTGAATTCTCTTCCCATGTGTCTGTCCCCTTCTCATCTTCTTTTGTTTATTTTTCCTCTGTTCGCTCCATGCCCTGTCTGTCTGCTCAGGTGTCCGGCCAGCATACACAAACAACAGAGTTCCAGTCCTTCAGAGGTGTGGAGGCCAGAGGGAGCCTTTGTCCCACAGTCATGAAGCCCAAGATGGGGCCAGAGGTGCAGTCCAAGGAGGGCTAAAGGATGGTGTCAGGAAGGCGATGAAAGAGCCTGAAGAAGGTCATTGTGTGCCACCCACATTAATGCCATCAAAAGGCTTCACCGAGGAGAGGACCAGCCCTGGCTTTGGAGCCACCAGGAAACGCCCCCTTGGCCCCAAGGCAGAGGAGGACACCGAGATGGAGGGCGAAAGGGTGATCCACTCAGAGAAAAGAGCCAAGCTTTGTACGGGTGAGAATTTCATAAATGTGCCTCGTCCCCCACACGCATCTCCCGTGACTCAAATTGCATCCCATTCTGCTCTTCATCCGCTTTCCATGCATCCTTAGAATTCTGCCCGCTTCGTTTTCCTTCACTGTGTGATGCCAAGTCCCGTTTCCTCCCTTGTTCTTTTTATAAAAAAAGAAAAATCTTCTCATTCCTTTTGTCGTTTCTTCCATCCCAGTCAATTCCACCTCACACCCGTTCCATCACAACACTCGCTCTTCCTCCCCTTTCCCGCTCTCTGTCCTGTGTTTCGCTCTGTGTGGCAGCCAGCTCTGAGAAGTGTTTAATCCTGCCTTTGAGCGGCGTGCGAGAGAGAAGCGACGAAGAGGGACAGCCATTCTCTCTGTCTCTCTCTCTCTCTTCGTTCAGCTCTGCCATTCCTTCGCTGTGCTTACCCACCCTCTTCAAAGCTGCTCTTTTCTTCTCTTTTCATCTCCTTTCTTTTTTCCCCTCATCTGTTTGGGTTTCCTTTTTTGCTGGCATGCGGTATCGTGCTTGTTCTCCTCGGCACTGGCAGACGAGTCAAATACCCGTCCCCTGTGAATTTCATGGGGGAGAACCCTCCCTCTGCTTTTCCAGTCTTTATTGCTTTGTTTCTCCACCCGACTCTTGACTTGTCTCCCCTTTCACTCTGCAATCTGTCTGTTCTACATCCTGCTCCCTGCCTCTTTTGCCTGGGTGTGTGTCACATGTAAGGCTTAGATGGGGTTTTACCAGCCGTAAGAATGTCCTGATTAATGGTCTTTGTTCTTTGTGTTCTGTAGCTTGCATGTCAGTATGTAGGTACAGTAGCTTTGTGTGTTGCAGATGGTGAGAATGGTGGCTTTAGAAAGCAAAAAACCTTCTGTCCAAATGTCAACTCGGAGGCACTTGGAAGAAATCTGCCATAGTTAAAGTAGCTCACAGTGCGCTGTTCAGGTTATCTAGTGTTTTTAAATGACCATTTATTATAAGTGAGGACTCAAAAACCGTAAAATTGGAGCTTTTCACATGACACGGCATTCTGTATTTTTGTTGTCTGCAGATGAGCCTGAGAAAGCCACCCCGGATGAAGATGATGACGAGGAGGTGCGGAAGCTCAAGGTCTGCATAGAGCTCAAGGGACTGCGACTCAGCAAGCCTGCTGCTGGTGCCACCTCGCCCGATGGGTCCCAAATCAAGCAGGAGAGGGCATGGCCCCAGCCCCGATTGGTTAACCCTGCCCAGAGCCTACGCGAACGCAAGATCAGGCCCGGCGAGCCCGAGGACAGAGCCGCAGCGCAGAGAAGCGAGATCAACAGGAAATGGGGCTGCGAGAAACTGCCTAATGGTAAGAATGAACCACCAGCCGTACAAACCGCTGAGTTCAGCTAGGGTAACGGAAATCTATCTTTGGCTCACGTTTCACTTTCTTGTTGAGCAGTCTGTCTTTAGGGGATTTCCCAAAAGCTGTTAGAGTGTGTGTGTGTGCGTGCGTGCGCGCGTGTGTGTGTGTGTGTGAATAGGGTGGTGGTGGTGGTGGAAAGGGGGGGTAGGAGATTCTTCTTCTTGGCAATCAGAATAGGGGACACAGAGATACCCCCCCCTTCCCCGTGTGGGCAGGTGTAGTGTGACTAATATGTGATCAATGAATGTTTTTTTTTTTTTTTTTATTGTTTTTCCCTGGTTGGGTGGGTGAGGTAGAGGGGTCTTACTGAAGCCAGGGCTTTCCCTTATTCATGTGGTTTCTCAGAGGAAGAGGGGAGACTAAAAGAGCAGTGGAGAGATTAAAGGAAGTGAATAAAGCAGAAGAGGTTTTGAATATTTTCTACAGAAACCACAGACCTTTACTGGCTACTGATTTTTTTTTTTTTTTTTTATATATATATAATTATTATTTATTTAATTTGCTGTCACCTTTTTAGATAACATGCTGATAATGAGTGTTATGATTGAGGTTATTCCACTGTGTCTGTCAGGGTATATTTTTTCTTCCTTCAGAAAACCCCTAATCATATGAAATACATAAATCTGTCTGTTAAGGCTATCGCGTTGTAAAAAGCTTTCTCTGCAACACAGATCACATAGAAAGTATTTGCCAAAAAGGGGTATAAATTTACTCAGCTTCTCAGTTGTTCTTGGCCTGATTTAATAGCCTTTTAAATTGTTATTGTAAAAGTTGTATTGCAACAGAAATCAGACCTAGACCACATTGCAGAAAAGATAAAACTGGTTTGCAACGATCTTCAGGAGTAAATGTATTTCCAATAAGCTTTTTGACATTGAGGTTTCAAGGGCAGGTTATTATATATATATATATATATATATATATATATATATATAATATAATATAATAATATAAAAAATCATAAAAAAATGACATGTACTGGCTGAAACCACACAGTGCCACATTTGTTTAGGGAGATTACTCCTAGCTGTGTCCTTGCTGCAGTGAGGAAGTGCACAGGAATCACTATAGGGGTGTTTATGTGAGCTTGAATGCAAAAGTGTGTGTTTTTATTTTTTTTCCTGGGCGAGCAGGCATGCTGCGCTCCCAGACAGCTCTGTGTGCTCATTAATAAACCAACAGAGGGTGAGAGATGGCCTTGCAATACTTTCCTATCCTCACACTCACTCACTCTGCCTCCCTCTTTTCTTCTCCAGGAGTAGCTGCTGCTGCTTCTCCCCTTCCCCCCAGCCAGCTGAAGGACAGAGTGCACCCGCCAAACCCCTTCTCAGGTGACCGTGGCCTCAAGGAGTCCAGGAGGGGCCCCCCCTCTCCGGCCCCAGAGCCGTCCGTGGGAGGCACCCCTCCCCTCAAGCCCCGTCGCCATAGTGACACGGACAAACCCAAGGGCAAGCGGCCGTGTAAGACCAAACACACCAGCCAGAGGGAGCGGGAGCGGGAGAGGGAGAAAAGGAAAGAGGCTCCAGCTAGTAGCCCAGGCCAGCGTTGTGTGTCCGAGCTGGGAAAAGCTGAGGATGACAAGGTGAGTGCTGATAGGGTATCTGACCACAAGATGCAGGCGTCTGGATGTTAGCAGCAGCAGAGGCTGTTTCAGTATGCCTGTTGGCGCCTCTGATTATGCAGCTGGGGACAGGAGGGAAGGAGGGACAGAGGAAGGAAGTATGTTTACAATGTTTAGAGGACTGCTGGAGCTTTGACCTCCCCGCACCCTCGGCGACTCCCTGCGGAGGCCCCCGCATGCATGTGTGTTCGTCTCTGGCTTTAATTGTCGAACGCGTGTCATCTGTGTTGTTTTTTGTATGTGCGCGTAGGTGAGTGACAGGGGTGTGAGTATCTGCGTGTTCGCGAGCATTCCTGACAACAAAACCCTGGAGCAATTATATATCACACTCACTCCTGAACACAAAGCTACACACACACACTTTCTCTCACTCGCACAATGAGGAATGTGGCAGCTACGGTTGAACGTATGAAACGCCTGAGTTCAAAAGAGGGAAGAAAGGAAAAAAGAAAAAAAGAGCACAGGGGAAAAATTGAGGGGGGAAAAAAAAAAGAAGGCGAGTCGTTTTCCGCCCGTGCTGCTCTCCTCCCCTGCTCCTCCTCAGCCTGACAGCTGCTTCGACATGGAATTCCACTGAGAGGGCACGCACTCTTCGTACACACAGTCTCTCACACACACACACACACACACACACACGCAGGCAGGCAACTCCCTCTGTCGTGTGTTGTGTTCAGAGGGCCCTGTTAGTTTAGCAGTTAAAGAAAAGTGGCGTGCCAGCCTGCAGCGTTTTGGGCGTGAACACTCGATGTGAAAGCCGTGTGTGTTTTCAGCGATGCGTAGTGCATCTTCCAGACACAATAGTCATATATAAACACAGATGTTGTCAATGGAAAAAAAAATCAATCTGCATATACAGTAGGTAGGCTGCTAAAGGGGTAGTTTAGAAGTCATGTGAGGATAATGTGGGGAGGGGGGTATTGTGAAGAGTGAACACGAGGCTTAAGAATAGATTTATAGTTAATCTTTCAGGATGAATTTTGGACCCTGATTCTAATACTTAAGCCACCTTTTTAATTGATTCTCCTTTAACTTATCAGGAAAAAAAGTGGATGTGATTTCCTGTGCATGGATGCACATTTTAATTTCTGTGTGTGTGTGTGTGTGTGTGTCTGTCTGTCTGTCTGTCTGTGTGTGTGCGTGCAGTCTTATCCCTGTCCCCGTGTGTGTGTGTGTGTGTGTGCGTGTGTGTGTGTGCGTGTGTGTGTGTGTGTGTATGTATGAGAGAGAGAATGTCCCGTCTGCTTCGTGGCAGGGGTTGTAACACGCTCTCCCCATCTCTCACTCTCTCCTCAGCTGAGTGAGCAGTGCAGCGCTCCGAGGAAGAGAGCCGCCTCTCCTAATCATTATCCCTGCTCTCCAGTCAAGCCCTGCTCCCCCACCGCGCTCTGTCCACCCTCCCTGCAGCTCCAGGCTAATGGCAGAGCGGGAGGTGTTCCACCAGAAGCGGCAGGCTTGCACAGAACCCCCCCTGCCGAGCCCTCCGCAGTGCGTCCGATCCCGCCAGAGGCTCGTCGGCTGATTGTGAACAAGAACGCCGGGGAGACTCTCCTTCAGAGAGCAGCGCGACTGGGCTACGAGGTAATAGGCTTCAGTCAAAGTCATCCTCCCTTCTTATCTCTTCTCTCGCTTCGCAATTTACACCCTCAGACTTTGTCTTTTCCAAATCTCTCTCTCTCCTTAAATTGAGCTCATTTTCTCCACCTACTTTGTTCCTGTCTGTGACTCTGGCAGACATTACTTTACTCTTTTTTTTTTTTTTTTTTCTTTCTCAGAGATCTGAAGATTCTTCTCTTTCATCTGTCCTATTCTTCCTCTTTTCCTTCTTCTACGATTTCCTCCTATTTCACCCCTACTCGCGATTTCTGCTTCACACGCTCCATCTTTTCGGCTCCTCTTGCCTGCTCTACTCTCTTTCTCTCTGTCAGGTTTCCGCTCCCCCCCCTTCCTCTCAGTGCTCTCTTTCTCTTCCTCTCTTTGTGACTCAGATTGTCGTTGGCACCCCTCCTCTTCCCCACAAGTGCACACACACACACACACACACACACAGAGACTCACACACACTCTACCTCCCCTTCTCTTGCCTCGCTCCGCTCTCACATCTCATTAATTTTCCGTGAGGCGAAGTGTGACACACACACACACACACACACCCTGGCGCACGCACACACACAGAAACGAGCACACGCAGGCAGCGTGAGGGATCGGTGGGATCATTATACGGAGACTGATGCTCGCTGCCTCTCTGTAGCATCGGGAGTTTTTTTTTTCTTTGTGTGTTGTCTGCCGCTGATCATTTGCTCCTAAACCAGATCCTCTTGTTCTCTACACATACAAGAAAGAACACGACTTGTGTATATTTTACCAACTCTCTCAACTCCCATTGCTCTGAAAGCTTTTAATTAAAGTTGGATGGCCCACTCTCCCGTTCTCCCTCATCCCCTGTGTTTCCGTTCACGAGCCTAAACGTTTCTCCCCCTTGTTGACAGATGTTACAAATTGATTTATTGATCTGAGTAGTTTTAATGCTACTTGAGCTGTGGATTCTGCTCTGTGTGTGTGTGTGTGTGTGTGTGTGTGTGTGTGTGTGTGTGTGTGTGTGTGTGTGTGTGTGTGTGTGTGCGTGCGTGCGTGCGTGTCCACTCGCTCTCTATCTGCTTTGATGCTGCGTTTGAGAGTGCGTGATCATTTTTATCACCAGCAGAGGAATCTTCACAGAACTGTAAATAGGTGTGGGTTTCTTTTGTTGCTCATTCATGAGTTGCTTTATGGTTGTGTGTGTGTTTGGACACGTTTATGATGATGAGGTGTGTGTGTGTGTGTGTGTGTCAGTGATTATGTGTGTGAGTCTGAATGGGAGAGAGCGAGAGTGTGAATGAGAGGTAAGCACTGGGAGTATAATCGCGTTCTAATGGCCCTCTAATGTGCCGTGGTGACTGTGGTTAGCAGTGGCGGCGGCTGTTTTTCTCCCTGGCTCGCTCTTTCTCACTCGCACGCACGCACACACACACACGCACACACAGGGTGCAGCGCAGCAGCAGGGTTCAGTCAGCCGTGCTGGAGAGAAGCTGGCTCGTCTCTCTGATTTATGCGTCTCTCTCGAACGTTTTTTTTCCCTCCCTCTCCTTTTTTTTTTTTTTTTTTTTTTTTATTCCCCCCTTCGCATTTTTCCCTTCCTGCGCTCTGCATGTGGAGAGGGAATGAGGGAGGAGGGAGGAGAAAACCTGAGACTACACAAACAAGGCGCTGACCGCTGCGCAAACAACCCCCTCTCTCCCACCCTTTCTCTCTCTCTCTCGTTCTCTCTCTCAGGAAGCTCGTCTCTCACTGCCTGTGTGTGATAAGCCTGGGGCAGGCCCCTGGGGCTCCCACACATGCACACACAAGGACGTGCTCAGAAACACACACACCAATCTATGCATAACGTCTAACACACACACTCACTTGCATACAAGCCTGTAGATGCGTACAGCGCTTGTCTCACGCTGGTGTTTAAGCGCCGCGAGCTCTGGGCTTATCACACGCAAGCAGAGAGATATGAGGGCCCGCGAGACGGAGGCACGCACACGAACACAGCTCACATGCCGATTATGAGCATGCGACGGAATACTCACAAACACCCGTTCTGACCCAATAAGCACATGCACAGGCATCCTGACGTGTTTCTTCTCCATATGCTGCACAGACAGTCGACTCGGCACTCGCTGTCACACACCCACATAGACCTGCACATGCAAATTCAGTCTTCTCATGCACACACAGAGCCTACTAAATACACACACACACACAGCCATCTTTTTTTTTTTGTGTGTATGAACCGGCAAATGCAGGATGCAGAATCACCTCATGCACACATGCATGTGATTTAGCACACATGCACTTCTCTGTGCTGTTCTCGCTGCCCGGGCCGACACTGTGCATATTTCATGTTCATTTAGTTTTGCAATCCGTGCCTCTGCACATGAAAGCCCACTCTCTCTCTCTTCCTCTCTCTCTCTCTCTCTCTCTCTTTCACTCTTCCTCTCTTCCTCTCTCACTACCCTTTTATTCTCTCGCTCTCCCTCGTCTGCCTCGCTCTCCGAGCATTTGAAATGGTAATGAGGAGAGATTCTGCGGATGTCTTCATCCCTCTAGTGCTGGGGCTCGGGGCCCCTCAGCTCTGCCCATTGAAAGCTCAGATAAAGGTGCAATCTGTCATTTATTCTCCCCATGAATTGCTTCTGATTTTTCCTCCTCAAATCCATGTATGATCCAAGCAAAGAGGAAAAACTGGATTGCATTTTAAGTGCCTAGTCGAACCAGAAAGCGTGATGGGGAAAAACGTGGAAATGAAATCGCTGTGATCAGTGGCTTTGCCCGTGGTGGTAAAAGTAAATCCACAGTGACTTAAAGTTCAGCTTTGACCGATGGCAAGCAGTCTCGACAGTGCTGACCTTTGATGGGACTACTGACCAAAAAGTCCAAAATTTAACAACTCATCACACTAACTGTATTGAATTTCCTCAAACAGACTAATACTGTACGTCTCTTTGACTAAACCATTTTAATGAGGTTGTTAGGGTAGTTGGGTAGTTGGCGTACTGGTCACAAGCCAGCTAGCTATGAGAACTGTTATGGCTAGCTCACACCATCAAGTTATTGGGTAGTAGTAGTAGTATTGCATGCTAACTGCTACAAGTTAGCAAGCCAGAAACAACCAGATACCAATATCTGGAATGACTACCTGACTGTGGAGTCACCAGCTGTCGCTGGGGTGGCTGTAGCTCAGGAGGTAGAGCAGGTCACCTACTGATTGGAAGGTTGGCGGTTCGAATCCTGGCTACTCCAGGCTGCATGCCAATGTATCCTTGGGCAAGATACTTAACCCCAAGTTGCTCTCCGACGCAAGAGTTGGAGTGTGAATGTTAGATAATAAAAGCTTAGTGGTAAACATGTTGTATAAGCGCTTTGAGTACTCAGAGAGTAGAAAAGCGCTATATAAGAACAAGTCCATTAACCAGTAACTATTGGTGTCAGGTAGGTCTAAGGCTTTGATTTTGCTTTCCGTGTCTGCGAGTCTGCTTGGGTCTGAGTGATGTCAATTTTGTCATCGGATAGTGAGTGTGAAGGTCCATGGGGATGTCTTACCTGTTTTTGGTGACTGTGCGCACTTATCCACAGAGAATTTACTTTACAGTGCAGCAGCTACGTATGCGCACCAGGTGCCAGACTTCAAAGAAGTGTGAGGTCTGAATTAGACTTATGCGTCCCGGCAATTGGGTCGGCCACTTAGGTAGGTTATGCACTTAGGCCCGGCACAGACCCGACGTAGAAGTCTAATCCAGGCCTAACAGGAATGACTACCTGGCTGTGGTGTCACCAGCTGTCCCTGTCCAGAGTAGAAGTCCATTTTTATACTTGCCATGGCACTGTACAACAAAGTTGACGTCACATCTGCTGTCACTAGCCGCCATTTTGTGTAGCTCTGATTTTTTTTTTTTTTTTTTTTTGGGTAACCTGGCACATTGTGCCGCTGCTGCAGCTGGGTTGAGGATATGAGTGTACGTTCATTGCAGGTTGATATATCAGCACAGAGACTGAGAGATTCACAGATTATACAGAGGGAAATGCTAAAACTCTTTGAAAAAAAACAAGACTTTGTGGAACAAAACTCAGCAATTTCTTTGCTTCCAGTTTTAACTTCTTCTCCACCTCTATCGGCGCCCATGTGGAGGTTTTGTCTGAATGGTGACACCTATTGTTCAGCACAATACTGCTGCAGCTACGTGTGCTCTAACAGTGAGCATAAGTGTGGATTTGGCTGTGTGATGACATTATAGGTGGCTTGCGAAGTGATGAACACAGTGGATATACTGAGGCCTTAATCGAGGCTTAAGAGTACAGACTCTAAAACACCAATTTAAATTCAAAATGATCTCAGTCCAGACAAGTGATTCAGAAATGGTATCAGTAGACTATAAAGACTGAACATGTAGTCGTATCTTTTGAAGCTTAGTGTCGCCCCCTGCTGGCTGTTAGAAATGGCGAGGCTATGTCCATCTTTAATATACAGTGTATGGACAACAACAAGGCACCTATAAACACTTGTTGCAAGACCATTTACATACACAGGGCAGGCATCTGCAGCATGCAACAGCAATTACAAAATTCAAGACAAGGTTTTTTTCCCTGGACTACAAATGAGGTGGAAGGTAGAAATGGCAACAAAAAAACAGATTCTGAGCCAATATATATGAGAGTGGTGGTGTGACCATTATCTGTCACTAGTGGAAGCCACTGGGATTGGAAAAGGAGTACACGCACAAGAAGGATGACCTCAAAAAAACCCCAAAAAAAACAGAAAATTTCAAGTTTAGCTTATAATGGTTTGGCTTAGTGCGTCACTGAACGTGGGTGTTGGCATTATCATTGCCTGTCCAGATTATAGCAAAATCCCAAAGTTTTCACACCAAAACTGGGTCACCAGAGCTTCGAAAGGTTTATTTTCTGGGTCCTAAAATGGACACTAGTTGTCCATTTTTTAAAAAGTTTTAAAATGAAAAGAATTGGTGTGGCCGTACCCTTTTAAATGACGCCTATTGAGAAGCTTCAATATGCAGGTTATTGGTGAGAACGGGGGGATTTATTGTGAGAAAAATATAAAAACAGGAGATTCTTCTGTTTTCATTCTTATTTCTAAATTCACTAATAGCATATGTGTGCCTGAGTGTGAGATTAATTAAGTCTGACTGACATCATGAGAAGTTGCATACTGAGGCTTCCCGTCTCCCTCCAGCAGTGCCATTCTGCAAGGGGCAGGCTTTCAGACGCACTTTACACATGCACTCAATCATCCACGCATTTCACTTTTCCGAGCACGCACAAACTTTACTGCTGAGACTTCATCATTCAAAGGAAAGCCACTCATGCATCCGCACACGTGATTCATCTCTACATGACCACATGTGCTGTGTGTGAGAACTCTGCGAGCCGCAAGGGGTTAAATGTCTGAGTGATGCATTGATTGCAGGCGAGCGCAGGGAAGCATTCTAGAGAGGGAGATTAGAGGACGGAGGGAAAGAGCGAGAGAGGAGGAGGAGGAGGAGGGGTGTCTCATTTTACTGCGGAGGAGTGTGTGTGTGTGTGTGTGTGTCTGGCGGGAAGCCGGGGCTCTCATGCTAAGCTCCTCGCTCTCTCCCAGCGATATTAAACACGGCTCCGGAGGTTTAGCGCTACGCCACAGCCACACACAAAAATACACGAGCACACACACAGACACACAGTGAGGCAAGCTGCATATCAACACTCTCTACCCGTCAGTCTCTCTAACACTTGCTCTCATTCACTCACGCAGACAGACACACACACACAATCACACACACACACAATCACACACACACACACACACACACACACACACACACGCACACACACACACACACACACACACACACACACACACACAGCGAGTGGAATCCCCCAGAGGGGAGCTTGAGCACAGTGCTCCTGAATCTCTCTCCAGCAGGCAAACAGCGCGTTGGCAGTGAAAGAAAACCAGTTGGAGCGTCTCTCCACCCTCCCTCATTTCTCTTTCTCTTTTTTGCACTTTTTCTTGCCTGCTTTCCCTCTCCTTCCTCTTTCTCCATTATCTCTCTTGCCTCCTCAGCTCCTCCGATCACTCACTCTGTCACTCCTTTTGCTCCACCACCCCACCCCCCACCCCACCCAGTTTCACACCACCACCTATTACACCCACTACACCCAACCCCTTCGTCTCTTGTTATTATCAGCTGCAGCCCAGAGGACTCCCCAGCAGATTTCATCCACAGATTCATTTATCTGTCATCTGTCGGGGTGTTGCCTCTCGTCTGTCCCGTTCTGTGTCCTCTCTAACCCTCTGCTCGTCCCTCTGTCAGTCTGTTTTCTCTCTCTCTCTCCGCTCGCCTTTCCTTCCCTCTTCTTCCCTCCAGCCACCCTGCTCTGAAAGCGAGAGTGAGAGAGAGATAAACACTTGGACTAGATGGCAGCCTAGAATTAGCATAGAAATGGAAGTTTGGAGTCATTTCCCAGGTTCAGATGAGCAGCTCTGCTCCCCTCGGCACAGGACCGTCAGCAGGACAGGGTATGAATGTGTCTGGATATAGTAGCCGTGCGTGTGTGCGTGTGCGTGTGTGTGTGTGTGTGGTTACAGTTAGAACCGTAAGTTTTCAGATAGTGAAAATTTTTTTTATATATATAATTTTGCTTCTGCATACCACTACGATCGATAAGAAAAATGGCTATAAATATTAAATGAAGTCTGGACCTGGAGCTTTAATTCACAGGTTTAAGACAAATACTGCATTAATGTTAACGAGCTAGAGAGATTTTTTTATTTTTCTACGTGGCCTCTCTATTTCCACAGGTGGACAATTTCCTGATGTCAAGGAGATGGGCCACACGTGGTCATGAAACCGCTTATTTCTTGAGAAATTAAGGACATATTGGATTCCATGGCTAGTCTAATATCTAGATATACAGAGAGATAGGTAACATGGTATTTCTGTTCGGGTCTACAAATACTAGTAATACCGAGGGCCACACTAAGTTGCATATCCACAAAGGCACAAACACCCGCAGTGTTAAAAAAAACACATTCGTCTGACTCGGACAGGCCCTGTATCAACACACTGCCAGGCTGCTTTCTATCTCTCTGTCTCGTCTCTGTTTAATAGCAGCAGACGCAGCTCCAGTCCAATAAAAACCAGTCTGACTACTTAGTGCTGGACCTCCAACTGTCACAGCCCTAGACCAGAGAAAACGCTTCCAGCTCTTGAGCGGCTCTATCAAATCTCTTTGTTCCGCTTCCATTATGCTGTGTTCAGAGCCCAGCCATTGTAACTGGCTGCCACAGCGGCGTCCAGGCACAACCATGCCACACAGACGCTCACATGCGCACACACACACACACACACACACTCTCTCATATGTGCATGAGGAGAATCTGGCAGGCTAAATACAGTTGAGTCACACTTGGTCTCCTCGATGTGTTTGGCGCCAGCTCCAGTATTATGGCGCATTTGTGTGTGAGCGTGTATGTTTGTCCAGCGCAGGAAGCACACTCACTTCCTCCTTTCCTTAATTTTTCTCCCACAGGAATTGTAAAGGGAAGGACTGTTTGCGTATGCGTCTGACTTGTGTGGCTGCTCTCGCAGTGTTTGCTCCATTGCCACTCGCACACTGAGGTCTCTCTGCTCTCTTTTAGGAGGTCGTGCTGTACTGTCTGGAGAACCGAGTGTGTGAGGTGAATCACAGAGACTACGCCGGTTACTGCGCACTCCACGAGGCGTGTGCCCGCGGCTGGCTCAGCATAGTCCAGCACCTTCTGGATTACGGGGCTGACATCAACTGCAGCGCGCAGGACGGCACCAGGTAAACAAACTCTTTCATGCATGTGCACACACGACCACAGAAACCTGTGGTTACATAAACACCCTCCTTTGCAAAAGGCAGACGTGAAGGTTTTTTTTTTTTTTTTCCTACGCTCCCAAATAAGGAAAACCAGAGCTTAGTCATCAATAAAGTGACGTGAACTTTCTCATAACTAAAATTTCCGGGATTTATTAGACATTATTGTACAAGAGCAGTGATTTGGCTGATTAGCTGCACTTTTGGAAAGGTAAGGGTAGTACTTTCATTGCAGTGTTATTAAAATTTACACTGGGGGGTCTGTTCTAGGAACCTGTGCTGAGGTCTTAAAGGAGTATTGTCCATGCAGCTTTGCTATGGAAATCTGCAGCATCCGCAGTAAGAACAGTGGTAGTCTTATAAATCTAAATTTCATTTTACTTTGTGTCCAGCTAGGAGTTTAGGAAAAATCTAAATAAGGAAAATATATTTTCTGGTGCTAGATGGTTCGTATAAGTTTAACAGCTGCTATATATCACCATCGATATGTTGGTTCTCATCAATGAAACCCCAAAGGACACATAAGTTCCAAGTTGGGCTAATCCCCTTCTCTCATAAAATTTACACATGCAAATCAGTTTCCAACTTTTTGAGACCCTCCTAGCAAAGGGACAAACTGAACCAATTACATTACATCCTTGTCCAGTGTGTTGTAATTAGACTACTACATACTGTCAGCCAAAAAAAAAAAAGTAAAATTTCCACATACCAGTGTCGTCAAAGTAAATGTACTTTCCTGTGCGTGCAGACCGATTCATGACGCCGTGGAGAATGACCACCTGGACGTTGTGCGAGTCCTGCTGTCTTATGGCGCTGACCCCACCTTGGCAACATATTCTGGCCGTGGCCTCCTCAAGATGACCCACAGCGACAGCATGGAGCGATTCCTCACCGGTAAATGTGGTTTTCTTACATATGAAAAGACATGACATTAAACTGGGTCCCCAGCTTCAGATGCTTACAGTTGGGTGTCATCTTGGTGAGTGTGATAAATGGCTTGCAAACAATGGGCCTTCTGAGTTAAGCCATCATAAGAAAGAGCGATCTGTAATTTGCCAAAAAAAAACCCAAACCAAAACAAAACGGATCTCCACAAAAAAGAGAGGTTCGTTTTCTCTCTGGAATTTAAGCTCTTGATTAAAAGGATGGTTTTTAATACCTAAAATTATCCATAGACTTGATTTTTTTTTTTTTTTTTTTTTTTTAATGTTGTATCTGTTTTTTGGAGTGAGTCAAATGGGAGAAAGTTTCTTCCCTCATGCAGACACAATGAATTGCAAAAAGCCATGAAATTTGAATATTAGTATGCCTTTGACCACAGATCATAAAAATGAGCACTGGTAGAAAAAGGAAATAAAAGCCTGCATGAAGAGAGGATTTTTTTTTTTTGAGACAGCAGGCACAGCAGAGAGTGGACATCAAAAGGTGAGGCAAGGGTAAACTGTTAAAAAGATCGGTCACAAGCCCAGTTCCCAAAAGCCCCCATCTTGGCTCGTTCGCTGTTTGCTGTTCTTTCAGCGCTCTGACCTCTGTGCAACCTGTTGGTGTGAGGCCCTCTCCGCAAATCCTCCCAACAACAGCTCGACATGTCCATCGCTGTCATCCCGTCTCCCCTCCAGCGACCTCCCCGCCGCTGCCCCCCCTCCCTCGACCACCTGTTAGACAGGGAGTCTAAGCCCGCCGGGGTGCGTGCTGCTGCCTCTGAGCTCCTCTATCTGGTTACTTAGCAACGGCAACTGTGTTTGCTCAGCGTACGTGCGGAAATGGGCTTTGCTCTGGCTAGAGACTCTCTGCTTTTGTATGCGTGCATGTGAGCGCCTGTCTTTTCACAAGGCTGCCACGCTAGAGTCTGACGTGCATGTTGTGAGAGCTTCGTCTGAATGTTTGTACTTAGGTTGAGTCAACATGAATCTGTGCACAGGAGGAGGAGGAAATGAAAGCGCACACGGGCGCACGCTTCCCCTGTAGCCAGCTGCTTAGCATTACCTGAACTAGTTAAAACCTACTGCCTGAGAGACACTCGGGGCTCGTACTGAGCAGGAGAAACGATCGCGGAACGGAGGTGAAAATAAAACAGGTGGCAGGAGGAGGTTTATACGAGTAGGTAGACGCCTGCGAAGCTGGTGCTGAATGTCGAAAAGAACGCGGGTGGATGGATCGATGTCGGCAGGGAGATTGAGCACTGGAGAAAATGAGCGAGAGCAAGCGATTGCTGCCCTCCCTCCACCTGGTCCCACTCATCTGGAGGCCGTTAATCCCTCCAAACACACGCCAGACGCCCCACGCCTCAGCACTGGCACAAAGCCCAGCTCTCACTCTGCTTGTGTGTGTGTGTATGTGTGTGCGCGCGTGTGCTGAATACACACTTTGCTCTCGCTGGGTGTGCTTATCCAGCTCCCTCTGCCTGTTTGTTTCCATCGCACTCTCTCTCTCTCTCTCTCTGTATATGTGTGCGTGTGTGTGTGTGTGCGCGCACTCGGCGACTGTGTGTGGTTCTTGTTTGATTCCTGGCAGCAGTCTGCAGCCCTGCTCTGCACTGAGCCAGCTCTAACCCAGCGGAGACAGCCGCTTGCCTCCCCCGTGGTAGAGCCGCTGGCCCCTGACCATCACCCCCCTCCACCCCCCACCCCCCCAAACATTTGCTCTGTTTGTTTCTCTTTTCTCTCTTGACACTCCCCCCTCCTCTCTCTCTCTCTCTTTTTTTTTTTTTTTGCTCTTTATCCATTTTTCTGCTGTAGTCTCCAAGGGCAATTGTATTTGCCTCGTTGCCTGTCCCCAGGGCTCTGGCTCTTGAATAACAGGCTTCGCTCTTCTCCTCTCTCCGTAGATTATTTTGCTGACCTTCAGGGCCGCTCAGATGACGACCCAGGGCTTTATTGGGAATTCTATGGCAGCGCTGTGTGTGGTGAGTACTGATCAGCACTCTGTGTGTGTCCTTTAGTGCTTACGAAGTCTTTATTTTTAAACATCATCAGTGTCTGTGCGTTCACCTCTTTTAGGCAAGGCAGCTTTATGGTGATGTTGACACAAACTAAAAATGCTCCATGGCTTTTTTTTTTTTTTTTTGTGCTTGTGTATCCAGAGTCCAGCGAAGAAGGTGGTGTCTATGACATTTTAGCTGATGCCCCAGGCCCAGATGATGAAGATGAGGATGATAAAAGGGAGGTATTTGAGTTCGAGTTTTCTGACCGACCTCTTCTGCCTTGCTACAACATCCAGGTGTCCCTCTCCCAGGGGTGAGCATTGATCTGAAAAGCAGAAACAGTTATCCTTTTTTGTTTTTTGTTTTTTTTTTAAAGTCAAGTCTAAATTCCCAAACCTCGGTTATTTATTCTCTTTCAGGCCAAAAAACTGGCTGCTACTGTCCGATGTGCTTCGTCGGCTGCGGATGTCCGCTCGCGGTTTCCGGCAGGCTTTCCCCCATATGGAGGTGGTGACTGTGGCGGAGGCAGAGTTTTACCGGCAAGCATCTTTGTCGCAGCTCTTCTCTTGCCCAGAGGAGCTGGAGGGCTTCCATCCCGACAGCAAGGAGCTGCTGGACCTGGTGGAAGACAGTGCAGAGCTCGCAGCCCTCCTGGGCTCCACACTGGAGTTTCTGGACGACCGCTGGGATCACTCCGGGGACAAACTTAAGGACAAAATCAAGGCAATGGGCAAGTTGAGCTCATCCTGACCCTTTGACCCAGTGAGCCTCGATCATTATCGACTGCAGTTTGCTTTAGAACTGAGCAGGGGTTATGACGACATGCCTTAGCCTGACCTTTATCTCCTGCGCTTCGGCCCAACTCTGGACACTGGTGCGCTGTACAGATGGACTGACCTACTGGCTGATGGGCTGCTGAACCATTTCCCTCTGTTAACTGAGGATCAATACATTTGTGACTCAATAGACTTAATAATGGTCTTATTTTTATAAATTAATATATGTATAAATAAATAAATATATAGATAGATCTATATATATAAATAAATAAATAAAATATCAGATTTTTTTTTGGACGTTGCTCACACTCCCCTCTAAAGATTTTGTATGGCAACAGAGTATAATCTGGTTGTCAGCAACTGGACGGTGTGTGTGAGCGCGCAGCACATTGTGCATGTGTGTAGTTGTACAGAATAGTACCGAGGCTGTGCTATTGAATGTGGTATTTGTGTTTATAGGAAGCACATGATGACCCCCCCACCCCACCCCCAGACTATTGCTCGTTTGAGCCTCGGGGGCTTTTCAGTTGTATTTTTTTTTTTTTTTTTGATGTTCAAATGTTGCTTCCTGTTTAGTCTGTAATTTAACATGCAAACTACAAAATTGTATAATAAAGTTTTAAGATAATGTGGATATTCACCCCTTGGCACAGCTTGTACATAACAAGGAGGCTACTGCAGTAAAGTAAATTTTTGGTGTGTTCATTTTTTTTCTTTTTTTTTTTTTTTGGTTCTAACTTTGTAATTAAAATATCTCATAATTTGTATTTATATTTTACAAACGAAGTTGCTTTAAAATAAATATACAAACTGCAAGATGATCCACGCGTTCTGCTCCTCGTTGAGTCATTAGTGAATTAATTTGAATTCTGAGAACTTAAGTGTTGATGGGTGCCCTGTCAATTTCAATCTAGCTGTGTAATTACTCCTGTGCGTGATGGAAGTGTAAACACCAGCGCGGTCCTCTATTGCCATCTCTTGGAAATTATAAGTATTGCAGGCGGAGTGCAATTTATTGCTGCAGCCTTGAGAGAACAATGTGCCAACTCCCCTTTTGCTGTCTATCTGGTGAAAAGCTGCTGGCTTGCAGCGTCCTCTAGCGCATAAAACTGCAAATGCAACCCATTCAATGGGGCTTAAACGCTAAATCCAACTTTTGTGCGGGTGCTGATGCTGTATTTTAACGTTAAAATGGAAATGCCACGCTTCGATAAGTCCAGGCCTGGCGTGGGGGGTGCGGGTGCGGGGTTGTCGCTCGCATTAAGGCGGGATTGGGATACATTCACTGCGTCACGATTTGGGATTTCGCAACATTAGCGAAATCAAAAGGTATTTTTAAAAAGATAATCACCTGTCCTTACTGTCAACAAAGTCCTTAAATAAGTAAAATCATCAACGTTCTCCTTCAAAGCAGCAGCATCTGTGAAGCTGCAGTATGATCTGCGTTCATATGTGCCACAGCGCTCTACTGTTGTACATAAACTGTTTTTTATATATATATATATATATATATATATATATATATATATATATATATATATATATATATAAGTTAAATTAATTGAAACTGTCTATGCACTTACTGGCCAGTTCATTAGGTATAGCTGTTGAGCTGCTTGTTACTGCAAATATCTAATTATCCAATCACATGGCAGCAACTCCAGTGGCTTTGAACGTGGCATGGTTGTTGGTGCCAGACAGGCTGGTCTGAGTACTTTGGAAACTGCTAATCTGCTGGGATTTTCCCACACAACTGAACTCAACTGAACTCTCTGAAAAAGAGAAGAGAGCCAGGGCAGTTCTCTGGGTCAGTAACTCAAATAACCACTCGTCACAGCCAAAGTATGCAGAAGAGCATCTCTGAACATGCTGAACCTTGAAGCAGATGTTGTACAGCCGCAGAAGACCGCATCTGGTGCCACTCCTGTCAGCCATGAACAGGAAACTGAAGCTACAATTCACACTGGCTCACTAAAATTGGGTAATAGAAGACTGGAAAAACGTTCCCTGGTCTGTTGTATTGTTGCTAACCATGTCACAGAGCTCAGATCATCTCAAACTGCTTTCTTGAACATGACAGTGAGTTCACTGCACTCAAATTGCCTCCAGTCACAAAGATCTCAATCCAGTAGAGCACCTCTGGGATGTGGTGGGACAGAAGATTCACATCACGGTTGTGCAGCTGACAAATCTGCAGCAACCGTGAGATGCTAGCATGTCAATATGGACCAAGATCTCTTGGGAATGCTTCCAGCACCTTGTTGAATCTTTCTGAGCCCACATTACCCTATTAGGACATTTAGGTCTCTTAGTGCTGCTGTGCTGTGGTCCATTTTTCTGGATATGTGTGTTTCAGTCAAACAGCTTGGAGCCAGTGGATACAGTGAGGTTATGTTTGATAGAGCTATTTTGTACTGTAAGCCATCTGTCACTCAGGGGTTAACTCTGGGGTAAGCAACATGTTTTCTGCCGTCACTGGACAAATAAACCACAGTAACCTTTCAGCGCATTATTGTTCAAGTGGTCTGAGAGGGAGCTGGGCCCCTAAATCTCCTCTGGGCTCTGAAGGTTTTTGAAAACACAGCCCATGAAGAGACTTTGGCCAATCATAGGTGTTTCAAAATGAGCTCAGCTGATGACGAAAGAAGTCCACTGAAGATGAAATGTGGTGGTGGATCTGAATCCTGTGTGAAGCCAAAGGTCAGCAACAACTGCTGGTTTTCTTTCAGTTTGTCAGGTTGAAGCTTGTGTTTGTGTGTTAAGAAGAGCCTAGAAACAAAGACGGGAGGGCTGTTTGGTTCATAATCTGGCAGGTTTCACTTTTTACTTTACTTTTTCTGTATTTCTGCTGTTGCAGCTTTAATAGAAATCATTTTCTGCCGCTGTCTCCTGGAAGATATTTATCATGTTTCACTTCATGTGAAAAAAAGAGAGAAAAAGAGAAATTCAAACTCTGGCTCCTTTCCAGCCCCTGCACAGTTGGCGAGTAGTCAGTGAAGGTGGTGAATGTCAAATTGGTAGTTTTCAGAAAGTCAGACAGGTGTGGAAGGAGGGGGTTTCCTAAGCCATCTGACAGAGTGCACAGACACCTTCACGGTATAGGAGTAGCAGTTGTTATCCAGGGCTCTGGGCAAAATATAAAAAAAAATATATATATATATAAAATGCAATGCAATTGTCAGCTGTGTGCACTCTACAAGATGAACAATGATTGCATGCATGTCATTCAGTTTGTTGGACTCTCAGGACTGCCCCACAGCCCCGCGGTGAAGTAATCTGCAGTCAGCCTCCATATTCCCTAAATGTTTAGATTAATGTGAAGATGTTCAGTCAGGCAGGAAATATCTGGACTGACAGATTGCAGTGGAGAGCAACAGCAATTTGCAATATATGAGCATGAAACAAATGAAGTTCTTCAGACAAATATTGAAACTAAAGTCCTAACCACACTTCATCTGCAGAGTGGGCGCAAAGCAATCCACGTCAGTCAAAATTCAGCTGACAAATTTAAACTGACAATAGAGCTTCAGAGAGGGGGGGTACACTCCAGCTCCTCAGAAATAAACCTTTGGAGAAATGCTGGGGAAAGGAGACTAAAAATATTATCTGGATAAGGGATAAAGGTCACCAAGAATGTCCAGTGTGACTGCTTGTTTTGTTTAGTCTGAGATGAGCTGCTGTCTGCAGGTAGAGAGGAAACGGTCCATTGCAGATATCCAGGTAAAAGTGTCAGACTCGTGTCAGGCGTCAGAGTTTGTCAGACTGCTAATTTAGATGCTGAAGGTGTTAGTTTCTCAGCCTGAAGAGTCATATCCTGAGGCAGAGGATGCCAGAGGGTCACACTCATTGTCAGGAAGAGCTCCGCTCTGACTAACTTCCCTCTTTACTGAACAGCAGGATGTAATTGCAGATAAGGGCTTTGCCTCTGAACATAAACCTCTAATAACCACCTATTATGGGCACCATTAAGTGGAAAAATTGGGTGTACGTTTCTGTATGGTGCGGATATTGCAGTGCATGCTCGTCGCCCGCTGTGAAGGCTTTGTTTCTTCCTAATTGTCAGTAAAATTCATCAGAATGGAGGCAAGCAGACTGAAAACTGAGCGCTTGTGTGCAGCTCGATTTAGTTGGTAATGTCTGATTCTTGGGGGTTTTCTACATTATTAATAAGCTCCCAGAAATAGTCTGATGATTAAAGTGATTTATGGAACTGAAAGATTTCAAGCAAGTGTTGTGATAAAAATGAAATCTGCAATGGTGATAAATCAGCATCTTTCCAAGCCGTAAAAAAGAAAAAAGAAAAAAAAAAAGCTCACCACTCTCACAAACAGCTGCATCTAAAAGGCAAACCAGCCAGGATGCCTTTTCAGAGTGCCGCTCTGCATGTGTTCTACTTTTCTTTCCCTGTCAAAGCACATTTGGATGGTTATTTCACATCTAGAGGGCTGCAAATGGACAGCCTTCAGCACACACACACACACACAGTTCTGTCACGCTCATCTTACTTAACCTCAGTCCTTTTTTTTTTTTCTGTTTGGCACAGGACTGTGATGAATAATTGTGTTTTCTCTCAGACATTTCTTGGGTTAGATTTTGTAGCTTTGCATGAAATGATCTGTAATCATTTTAGAATTAAGACAGCATAACAGATACCAGATGACTTTTTCCACCTCATCATCTCTGGAGACGATGGAGTGATTATCGTGTCCCGACACAGCCCTCGGATTTAAGGATAAAATCGTGGCGACTTAACAGTGAACGTGTGGAAATATGGAACAGCCAAGTCAGCAGATGCAGACATGCATGTGCTTTGCATTGTGCCAGTTTCTAACCAAACTAATAATGGGACCACAATGATAAAGGTCAGATAAGATCATTGAATGCATCCACAACTTGCCATGTTTTTGGCCAACCCTACATGCCTTGGCCACTACAGGATTTCAGCCCTGGTGTTTCCATCACCAGAAGCGCAGCCATTTCTGTCTTGGTGCTGTTGAATAATCCCACTCCTTCGCCTATCTTTTGATGTCAGTTTTTCCAACTTTGTAACCATAAATTTTGTAGCGCTGTGCTGTCACCAGCTATTTCTTTATTTAATTTAGGAAATGCTCAGAACCAGTCATAGGCTAGGCATTGGCAGCGTGTCGATGAAAAAAGAGGAATTACTGACTGCTCCAGTGAAGAGAGACGGTTTCCCCCCCCACACATCTTCACTCAAACATAAAGACAGAGTGCATTAGATTCCATTTATTCCTGAAAGACTGAATCTCCAACATAATGGAGGCCGCGACAGCTGCACTTTACAGCAGGTTTGCTGCTGGTTTTAAAGTAAAAGTAGTGTTAAGTAGTGTTCCTATTTTTGGCTTGATTTGCTGCCTTTTATTTTTAGTGTGTGTGTGTGTGTGTGTGTGTATGTGTGTGTTGGCTTCATCATTTAACTACTAATTTACAGAGGAGAAGAAAAATATCATTAATGGCCTCAAATGTTCAGTTCTATCCATCGTAACTGTTAGGATACTTTATTTATACCAAAAGTTGCAGCACATGGGTCCGCGTGTGTGGTCTGACTCCCCTCCTGATACAAGCCTATCAGGATCGTTCAGCAGCACCATTGTGTCTCCTCTCGGGCCTCGATACGGGAATTTGTTGTGCGTGAATCAAAAATAATGGAGCTCAATTAGCAAAAATCTCAATAAAATACAGTTAAACTCTATTTAAAAAGCTAAACCTAATTTATGAGGGACCACAAATAAAATCTAAAGGAAATTCAATAAACACCACGTATAAAGCTAAATAGGATGAGATGATGAGAAATCCTTTATTTTCACATATTTGGGAAATTCTGTTATTCACAGCAGTTATCTGGCAGATGCCTCTGTGCCAAACAGATATATTCTGTTATGCCCCCACTTACCTTGCAGTACCACTGCAAGAGTCTCCGAGTGTTGCCAGTGTTTAATTGCCAGTTGTCTACACCTGACAAGGTGTGGATAAAGACATGTCTGAGGACAGCATGAGGGAGATGCCACTTCTTCCCTTCATTTTTATTAAGCCATTTAATATAAAACCAATTTCTACAAACTCTGTCAGACCCTACTTTGTGTTGCAGCTTTTGAGCTGGGCTGTAACAATTCTGTTATATAAGTATGAAATATTTCTTGTATGTCTCCTTGTGGCAGTGAAGCTGACTGGTGCCCCACTGCCTGTCCAGTACATGGTGCAGAGGGCAGTCAGGATTATTCATTATGGATAACAGGTTGTTCAGTGACCTCCTCTCCATCAGTCTGAGGCAATACTGCCTCAGACATGCACTGCCACTTTACTCTTATTTAACCTGTCACTTTGTCTCATGTGCAATAATGTTGCATACTGCACACCCCTACCCCATGTTCACATATGAATTCAATGTTTATGACTTGTTTTATTTTGTTTCTCCCTAGTAGTGTTTAAACTGATATTAAACTGATTTCGTTTTTTGTTTTTGATCTTGTTAAATTTTCAGATGCTGAGTGATTTTTCATTTTAATTTTGACCCCGTGTTAATGTACATATGACAGATAAAACTGAACTCAACCACAGCTTCAAAAGTGATAAAATAATGAGGTAAAACTTAAAAATCTAAATGAAGTCCATTAAAATGCTGTGGGTAAAAAAGATATACTTTAAATAAAAAAAAAAAAAAAGCTAAATAGAACAGAAAAATTAGTCAGTAAATACAGTAAAAGGACAAGCACAGCAGAGGCCAGATGATATTAAAGTGGTTGCAGAGTATAAAGTGTAGTATAAAGTGTAGTGAATACTGCACAGTTGAAGTATGACTATGACATAAATCCAAATTTCCTTTGAGAAACATCACAGCGATGTGAGCTTGTCTCCACTCCAGACCAGCAGGCGGCGGTAGCGCACCTCTAATCCCACAGGAGGAAGAAGCGAGTCAGCTGATCACTGCAGGAAAAAGATGTCTGTGAAGAACTGGCGAAGGATGGAGGCTGTTTTTACCGTCGTTTTGGCCCTCTGCTCCCTGCTTACAGTCGGTAAGAAACACACAATGATAGTCTGTCATCCTTCGTGGTGTGTTTCCTTACACACGCTCACGCGTTCTCTGTGTGTGCTGAATACAAGGTCGCTCTCAGAGCCCGGAACAGCGTTAGCATCGCCGTTTAACTCACTGTTATATTCCTCTGGCCGGCCTCCCACGACTGTGCAGATATATACAGGGCTGAGAGGCGTAATCTGTCTGCTGATGTTGCGAGTAATTGTTCGGTTTTTGGGCAATCAACAAACGGAGGACCATGGCGTTAGCTTGCGGCTAACGCAGTAGCTTATTAAGGTCTGCCAGTGAGGATGTGGTTAATATTCGCAAGAAGGAGGCTGACAAATTCGTCGACGTCATGTAAGATTGAACAAAGGAGTACATTTACAGCGTCCTGGAGGCCGGTTACTGTTTTTTTTTTTCTTCTTCTTTTTTTTTTTTTTTTGTTTGTTCCCACGGAACACCGGGCGGTCACGTGACAGGCTCTACGCCGCTTGTTCCCTTTTAAGATTCATGATCATCTGCTCTGTCACGAGTTTCTGCCTCCATACACATCCACATGGCGAATGGCTATATTTACTGAGCAGGGTACACGGCAGTGAGATCAACTGTGAGAAAAGTGGCTTTATGCTTTAGTGGTCCATCCTCCAGCAGCTGAGGGCTCACAGTCAGATATAAATGTAGTCTTAATGCCTTATCAGTGCTTATGCACTCACTATTAATCCATTGTCGTCACACATCTTCCCAACTTTTTAACGTGTCACTATCAAAAACTATCAGTAACCACTGCTTCCTTATTCTTAAGGGATTGGAACCGCATTTTACACCGGATAATCTTCCCGATGCAGGCCTCCCCATTTATCCAGGCTCAGGGCCGGTTGTTGTGCCAATAAATATTTGTCTACCAAAAAGTGATATACGTTATTTGCCACTCAAATGATTGACCCTATTTAAACTGTTGTAAATGTAAATGCTGGCCTATAATCTGTCAAACATACAGTATATCAGACATGATTCTAATGAATGATATCGAGTCATTTCGAGCCAGAAAGAACATTCCTGTCACAAGGTGGAAGCTGCAGTCAGGTTTTTGTGAAGTCTCTTTTATATAGCCTTTATTTATCAGGGTAAAAAAGTGTCACTGATGATAAAAATACCTTTTTCAAGAGAGATCTGGCCAAGAACGCAGCAGAAATTACAACAACTATAACATCACTGTTCTATTAAGATATCTGAAGTGGCCAAAAAATGACTGGATTGATTATAATGTAGGCACAATAACACAGAGTCATAAAAATACTTGCAAATCAGGTCATTTCTTTATTTTATTTCTACCTTTTTAAATCCTATTGACTACAGCCTATTTACCAATATAAGCAAAGATAAACATTGGAAATCACTTTTTGGCAGTCGATCACTTTTTGGCTCAACACCTGGCAAGAGGAGTAGATTAGCTTGTGATCTTCCCCCCCTAAGGTTTGTGTCTCTTCCTGGTCTCAAACTGGGGATCTTCCGTGTTAGGCGAATGTATTACCCACAACACAGGCATCAACCATGCAGTGGCTGAATGTTCAAAGATAATGTGATGAAGCTGAATATTTTAAATTTGAAGTTATTGCTTTATATTGGAGATTTCTTTGCTTTGCTCCATCGATCCATTCATCCTTCCTTCCTTTGTAATCCTATTCGTGGAGGTGCTGGGGTGTCTCTTGGCTGTCATATGGTTAGAGGTGGAATGCACCATAGACAGGTCACCAATCTGCTGCAGGGCTAACATACAGAGACGGATACCCATTCACTTTCTCATTCACACCTGTGGCCGCTTTACAGTTGCCATTTAACCTAATCCTATGCATGTCTTTTGACTGTGGGAGGAACCCACGCAGACAAGGGAAAGCATGTAAACTCCACACAGAAAGACCCCACACTGGATTCGAACCAGTGAGGCAATCGTGCTAAGCACCCCACCACAGCTCTGCACTCTTTCTAAAAACGAGCAAAAAAATATCGGTGTCATTATCAGTCATGTGTGAGATTTATAGTTGTAAAAATGTTTCCTGCCATGAATCTGCAGGTTTGGTTCTACCACTTGCAAGAATTGGTCCCTTGGTTTGATGAGGATCACTGAAATTTGCGTGGGGTCATTTATGACCCTGGAAATTTTCTTTTAACATTATTGGCTTTGATTTTATTGTAGTTTCTCACTTCTGATAATTATATTATAATGTTTTGCTTTGATAAATAGCTAACAGACATAGAGAACCCAGATTTACTGCTACTGAAGCATTGAAGAAGATATTTAATGCCCAAAATGACGATTAAAATGGCTCAACTGATGGGTGTGAGGGGTTTTCTAATTTTTGCACAAATATGATTGAAGATCAAAATCGCATTAAAACATTTTAAAGTATCTGTTGCAGGTAAAAGACACGGTGCAACCCCGCTGGGTCATTTTATTTGCTGAATTAGCTTGAGGGTTAAACACCATCAGTTCAGAATTTCACAATATGTGCATCCTCCCTGGAGAAAGCTAAAGTCCATGCTGGATGGTGAACATTTAAAGTGATGCTGTCTTCAGTCAGTTGGTGTTCAGTATATGGTGCAGAATCATGTCTCTAATCTGGGCTGAGCAGTAAAGGGGGTTTCCAGACAGAATCAGAGTTCACTGTAATGTCATTTTTACATCAATCAGAGACAAAGTAATGTGTGGCATTCCTATCAAGAAGTTGTGCCTGAGCCATGTGTTTTTGTCTTTTTGTTCCTTTTGTGGGAATCTGTGATTGCAGAATAGTGGACACATGTTAAAATACAAAATTGGGCAATCAGTTAGGTAATGAAAGTGAAGTTTGGTAGCAACTGGGCCCAAAAAGAAGCAGATTTAAATATTTATAGGTGGTTAAATTGCTGGAAATCTTTTTTTTTTTCTTATTCTGATATTATATATATATATATATATATATTTTATTTAAATGTTAAACATACTGTCTTCACACTTGGATTTACAGTCCTGTTTTTTTCCCCCTCAGGTGTCCATGCAGACAGCTTCACCGTGCTGCAGGCTCCAGGGTTTGTGTCCTTCCAGAAAGGTGACTGGCCTGTGTCTGGAGAGAGGATCCCTGACCTGGTGGCTTTAACCATGGGCTTCTCTGTTCAAGAGGTGATTAATATTGCTCCACAGTTTCAGTAGGGATACAGAAGAAGGCTAAGCTCATAATTATGCCTGCTTAATCCCTACTATGCCTATTCAATTGTACAGGATCTGTCGTGGCCAGGCCTTCAGGCTGGTCTGTTGTTCCAGCGGCCCCGGGCCAACGTTCTTGTGGTGGTGAGAGGAGTGGATAGTCTGGCTCTGCCTCAAAGTGTGGCCTCATACCCCCTAGAGAACGTGAGTATGGCTGTTTTTGTACATCACCTCTTTATCTTGGTATAAATAGAAGTGCAGACTATTATGTGAGGGTGCTATCTTCTTTCCTGCAGCCCGTTCCCTTCACGCTGGATAGTGTTGCAGAGACTGTGCACTCTTTGTTTGCTGAGGACACCCCTGTAGTGCTGCAGCTGGCCCCCAGTGAGGAGGTAATCAAAGTCTACTGACATACTTCTCATCTGGGACATCGCTCACAAGATGCTCTTTGTTTTTTTGTTTAACCCGTCTTTGAATTCTCTCAGCGGCTCTATATGCTCGGCAAGGCCAATGCTGTGTTTGAGGACTTACCGGTCACGTTGCAGCAGATCCGTGCCCGTCTCTCCCAGGATGGCTCTGTGCTGTCTTCTCTGCCCCTCAACTCCCTCAGCAGAAATGCAGAGGTCAGCCTTTACCCACCTTTAGCTAACTGGCTTTTTATATGTTATGTTTAGGGAGCAAAATCCCTACTTAACAAAAATACCTTCTTATACCTTTCATTACTTTTACTCCTTTGTTTCTTAGGCGGATTTGCTCTTCCTGTCTGAAGTCCAAGTGCTGCATGATATCACAGCTCTGGTAAGCTGTCCATCTGGCCTGAAACAGTTCTTTCCACTAGAAGGAAAAAAAAAAAAAAAAAGAGTGTGTGGAGTTTGACTCAGATATCTTCTTTCCATCCTGTAGCTGCAAAGACACAGACATCTGGCTAAGGACCACTCCCCTGACCTGTACTCATTGGAGCTGTCTGGTTTGGAGGAGCTGAGCCGACTCTATGGTCCAGACTCCCCTCAGTACCGCGACGCCAAGGCCCTTCTCGCTTCGGTGCTTCAGAAGGTAAGGAGAAGACCTGAAGAAGCGACACACCTCTTCAACTAACAATTTAACCAGATTTTAACTGTGTGTGTGTTTTATTTTTAGTTTGGACAGGATGTGTATGGTCTCTATGGGAACAGCTCTGTGGTGGAGGTGGTTACAGTGAAGGCCTTTGAAGCTCCTTTGACCAGGAAGTCCCGTTCAATTCTGGAATCCAGACAGATTGTAAGTCTGCGTCTGCTTTCTAATTTTCTGTTTAGTGCCAACAAAAAGGAGGCTTGTGCAAGTTTAGTTTGCTTTTTGAGTGGCGTTTGATTCTGTGGCAATATTCATGACGAGTTATACAAATGAGCCTCTGTTTTGTTTTTTACCTGTCTTCAATAACGCCTGTTAGTAAAACAGTTTAAACAAACCTTTGTTGTTAAACTTGGTGTTCCAAATACCCTCATAACTGAGTGCATATTAATTTGCCTACTTTAAACATTTTTCAGAGTAACCCGGGCAGCCCTTACAACCTGGCCTACAAGTACAACTTCGAGTATGCTGTGGTCTTCAACATCGTGCTGTGGCTCATGATCGCGCTGGCCCTCGCTGTCATCACCATCGCTTACAACCTGTGGAACATGGACCCGGGCTACGACAGCATCATCTACAGGATGACCAATCAGAAGATCAGGATGGAATAAGTCCTGCCTGTGGACACTCCTTCTGTCCCCTTAGAGCCCTCTAAGTGAACGTTTGTGTTTTGTGTGAGTTCTCGTTTAGTGAAAACAAAACAAAACTGTGACAGTCTGATGGGAGGAAGAGCGTAATACCAGATCACTTCTTTGTTTACAACTCTGGCATGAAAACGTACAAAAATATTAACATTTCGTTAGCGGCGCTGAAGTTTATCTACAGCGGTATCATTCTTCACAAACTGAGACTTCCTCTCTACAAACTCACAGCATTCCTTATAAATGTATCTCCTCACTAGCTGCGTCTCCTTTGTTTTCCTTGGTGATTGAAGTTGTTTTTTTTTTTTTGTTATAAAAACCATATTGTAATATGAAAGAATGAAATTTATCTGGTTTCTCTGTGAAGTTGTTTGTTGCTTTTCTCTGTGTGGGGAAACTGTTTTAAGTTAAATTAAATTTTATGTGTATATATTGAATATACAAATGCAACTGTTTGAGAAACTGCTGTGCTCTTGTAAAAAATATGAAATAGTCTTCAACGTGCTTCTGCTCCAGATTACAGTGTGTAGGAATACATAAATACTTGATCTAAATGTTGGTTGTTAGGATGGGATAAGAATAAAAGAAGTTCTGTAAATTGCAACACGCAAATGACAATAAATTATTAAATGGATCACCCTGATTTGTGTTCATTCTGCCATAACGCACACTGTAATTTTGAAGCTTGTGTAAGGCTAAATCTACTCCATGATGATTAAACTGTGTATCTGTTTATGTTCCTTGTTGCTCTTGCCTCCACCTGGTTCAGGATTCAGCAGCAAGGCTTCTCACTTTTTTTTAGCGGACAGCATCACGGCACACCTATCCTTGCTTCTCTCCGCTAGCTTCCTGCACATTTAAGAATAGAGTTTAAGATTATCCTACATAGAATTACTGACTCCATGTGAACTTGCTCACAGCCTTACATCCTCTTTGGGAGCCCTTCTGGTGGTTCCAAAACTGAGATTTAATCCTTAAGTTGACTAAGATTTTGTCATCAGAGCTCCTCACCTTTGGAATAATCTACTTGAGATCAGTTACCTAGAATCAGTGAATCCCTTTAAATCACTTCTTTAAACTCTTCAATAGACTCACTTTTAAGTGATTCTATTACATTTGATGTCACCAGTGTAATTCATTTATATTTTAGTCATTTTACTATATATGCCTGCCTACCCTTTGAGTTTTCCAAATTTGCACTTCTGTCAAAGCACTTTGTAAACTGTTTTGAAAGGTGCTATATAAAAAAAGATTGTTTTATCAACACGCAGTTTAAAGGAAATGCTTAGTAAACAAGTCCACAAGGTGTTTTGTGAATGCTATGTTCACCTTAAACCTGAAGGACCATTATTATATCATCACCTCGCAGGTATTGCTCATCAATGCAAATATTCTTCATCACATGTTCAGCTTACGCAATGGCTCAGCGAATCAGAATGCAGGTTTTTATTAAGCCCCACCTCCGGCATTGTAAGCGATATGTAATAGGTTGTGCGCTTTTGTAACCGTTCGCGTGTGAATATTAGAGGACAAGGGAGACTGTGTGTACTCGTGTGTCTGTTACGGACAAAGTGACACAAAAACGATGGTGTGACTGCTAATAAAAGGTAGGACATTTTTCTCAAATCCTTCTTTGTGTAATAAAACGTTGCGCGACCACCCCGTGGTGTTTCTATCTATCTATCTCTCTATCTCTCTATCTATCTATCTATCTATCTATCTATCTATCTATCTATCTATCTATCTATCTATCGAGTAGGAGTTACTACTGTACAATCCCAACACGCTTGTATTTTGTGTGAATGGCTTCATTTTTATAATTTATTCTTCCATTCCATTTATTTCATTATATTATCTTATTTGGCTACTTTGTTATAATTGATTAAGGTACCCAGCATTTTGCAGAGTAGTTTAAATGAACCCCATCTTAATCACTTGCAACATTAAAGTTATACTTTGATGTATCAAAAACTCTGAAATGATATCTGTGTAATTAAAGACAACCTGTTTATGTGGAAAAACATCTTTTTAAGGAGAAGACTTTTTAAGGCTTCACAGGTGTATTATTGTACTCATAATGTTGCATGTTGTTGCATTTTTGTTTCACTTGGCAGCTAGCATCTATGTGGTTAGAAGGATCCGGGCTTCCATCGCTGAAGGAGAGCGACTGGAGAAGCCCATCCTCACACCATGTAGTGCTATTGGTAAGACAATTGAGTGATTAAGAGTGACTAAAATGACTTTTCTTAAGTGTTTTTTTTTTCTTTTGCAGAACATTCTGCTTTTTGGTCTTTGGAGAACATCAGACTTTTGTCAAATGTTAACTGAACTATTCTTCTGGTTATTATTTTTCATTATAATGAGTCTTTTTTTTTGGTGATACACTTGATTGAAACATTAATTTAACATTTCTTTTTACCAGTAAACTTTACAGATGTTGTTCGTATTACATCATGAAGCATGAGGTTAGAGTGTGCACGTGGATCATGGAGGAGCATTACACTGTAAATATCACTGACTCCCACATGTTTCTCTTCTCATCTTAGCTGAAAGGAGAGCGGGGCAGGAGTCGAAAGGAAAATCCCCAACTGCTGCACTGAGCCCGGGATCTGGCGAAGGCTTCTTAGAAGCAGAAGGTCCGGGAACGTCTTCAGAGACAGTCGTGCAGAAATGTGGCTCCTGACGTTAAAGATTACGCTGGACACTGGGAATGTGGACAAGTCAATGGAAAAAAAATTATTTATGACATATATATATATATTTTTTTTTCTAGCACTCAACAGCCTACATGGCTATGGCCTATCTTATTTAAAAAATATCTAATTCTACAGAAAAAAATTAAAACATTATTCCAGTACTTTCCATGTCCATGTTGTATCAAGTGGCCAAATCATTTTTACAGACATTTTTACTCATCACCCCATTAAAAAAAAAGGTATCTAAAGATATGTAACACTATCTGTAACCTTATTCTTTTAATTTTGGTTATCTAGGGCAAATGTTTATTTTATTGAGTGTGAGTGGTAAGTCAACATGTTCTCTGTGAGGAAAATCTGAAGTTTATATGCTGCAGTGTTTGAAGGCCGGCTCACCAACCTCTCTCCAGGGGCTGAGCCGGCCTGATGTTTCTGCTGTTACACCAATAAATTCTAAAAATGCTCTTGTGGTTATATTTTATACTGATGATATGATTATATAAGGATTAAGAGTGTTGCAATAAACACACATTGATGATAACAGTGATACTTGAAAATGAAATATTGTATTTAATGCACATATGACTGTGTGACTGTTCTTTTTGTGTTTTTGTAGTTATGGTTACAGATTCTTGGTCACAGCAGAATTAATGGCTCCATTCAGGGAATACTAGTGTCCCATGATGATGAAAAAGCATGAGCAAAAAAACAAACAAACCCCCCAAAAAAACAAAAAAAAAACAACAATGCAAAAGTGTTATTGTTAATAATTACAGCAGGGATATTTTTTCTGCTCTAATAGGTCTGCTGTATGTGCAGATTTATAATGAGAGCTTTTATGAAAAATGAGTGGACAATAGGTTATTATAAAAAGTTACTTCAAGTAGCTAATTAAGTTTAAGCACCATATACTCTGAATCTGTTATAAAGCTTACAGCTGTATTATTGCTGGTCTAACATGAGAGGTCATAGAATAGACATACTCTAAGTTAACGACTACATAAGTACGTTCTGCTGGGATACTCTGCATCCTGAAATTTGTCTCCATGTGTTAGTGAAACATACTACACATCTGAATGTTGCTACTGTAGTATTTGATATTTTACATGTCTGATTTCATATAGGGGATTTTACTATTCTAGGGGATATATCAGATATGAAGCCTTTTTCTTAGGTGAGGTCCTGTTTCTCTTTGTGTGGAAAATCTCCCCCCACTTCCTGTCTTGTCTAAATAAGGAAGTGTATGTTTAAGATCCACGTATGCTTCCATCAGATCAGAATCTTAGACACTGAGGCCTCTCACGGGACATCAGATATGGAAATGTATACATACCAAGTGTTTCTCTATCTCTGAAAACTGGTTCCAGGCAAATCATGTCTAATGTTAACCAGAGGTTAGATGCTATAAAAGTGAATGCACACAGAGGTTTGAGGAGTTGGAAGATTGACACTCCTCTCCCGTTCGTCAACCGGATGACGAACGGGAGACATTGTTCCTTTTGTAATAAACCATATTCTTCTTCCTGCTCTTGGTGGAGACGGACGCCTTTTTTTCTCTCTCCCAACCCTCTCCTTATCTACCCTGCTTGCTGCTTGGCTTGTGCTCAAGAGCCTCTCTTTACACATCTCCAAACTGGAAATTAAATCTATGGATTTGGTCAGCTGGTCTCTCAATGCTATTGATCAGATTTTCTCGACGACGAGATTGGGAAAAGGAGAACCGTCTTGTCCGACCGAAACTTGCCATTGAGAGGTTTCAGCAAGACTCAAGGCAGTCAGTTATTATCAGCCTGTAAACAATTGTATAATCTGGAATTTGGCTCCCCTGCCTGGCCTTGGATAGCTGGGAGTCTCATTCTCTCCTGGAAGTTATCTAAACAGATGCTCTTCCCCGGCACCATCTTGTGATCTGTGTGAAGTGGTACTCCTCACGACCATTTGCTGATGAACATTCCACCTTTATCAGGACTGTTTAGTTGAGGGAGAGCTGGGTCAGCTCCACAGTAACCCTGAACCCACTTGCCTCCACCTGCTCCCTTCCTCCACCCCCCACTCCCCACCCTAGCGCTTCCCATGCTATGGGCACACTGCCTGGGAAGCATGCCCATACTACGCTATGCGGAGGTTTTTCTAATCTCATATTGTACCCCATCAAGGCACAATATGAGATGCTTTTTTCCTCCTCACACAATGGGGTCATTGTGTTCACTTTGTTTCCATCTTTTTAAACAGGATGGGTGTTCAGGAACTCCATTTCATTTTATGTTTGGCATGTAATGACAATAAATTGATTCTTGATTCTTCGTCTTCTTGATATTATTCATAAAGGCTCTGTCGATGAGAATTTCTCCAACACACTCACAGCAGAACAGAAACAACACTACAGACCAAAAACCCTCACACAGGAAGAAGAGTTGCCAATATTCCCAGATCCCAATCCAATAAAGAATCTGCGAGATTCACTGAAATAAGACTAATCAATCAACCCACAGGACTTAAAGGCTCCACTGCCAGCATCACAGTGTTAGACACCACAGGGTCCTGATGAGTCAGAGCGTTTTTGGTGGACCTACACAAGTTTAGGCAGTTTTGGGTTGTTTTAATTGCTTTACTCATCATTGTATATACACTCACCAGCCACATCATCAGGTTGTACCAGGCTGGAACCCAGTTTGTCTATCAGTTTCCTTAACTCTTCATGGCACAGATTCAACAAGGTGCTGGAAACACTTCTCAGAGATTTTTGGTCTACATTGACATGATAGAATCCCACAGCTGCAGCAGATTTGCCAGCTGCACATCCATGATGAGAAACCCCTGTTCCACCACATCCTATTGTGTGCTCTATTGGATTGAGCTGTGGTGACTGGAGGGCATCTGAGCGCAGTGAGCTCAATGACATGTTCAAGAAACCAGTTTGAGATGATTTTAGGTTTGTGAGAACATTATCCTGCTGGAAGCAGCCATCATAAGATTGTTACACTGTAGTCATAAAGTGATGACCAGCAACAATACTCAACAATAAACAATGTCAGTTAGCACTGAGGGGCCCAGAGTGTGAGAAAATATCCCCACACCATTACACTACTAAGAGTGGCCTGAAGGCAGGACGGATCCATGTGTTCAAGTTGTTTGGACCAAATTCTGACCCTAACATCCAAATATCACAGAAGAAATCGGGATTCATCAGACCAGGCAACATCTTCCAAATCGTCCAACTTTGTGAACCCTGTAGCCTCAGTTTCCTGTTCTTGTTGTCCAGCCATTCTCCATCTATGACAAAGGATTTTCTTCCAGTGAACTGCCACTCACTGGATATTTTCTCTCTCTTTTTTGTTGTCTTCACCAAGGGAAATCCTCCTCAACTGAGTTGAGATTAAGTGACTGACTGGGGCATCGCATAATATTGTACTTCATTGCTTAAAAAAATTCCTAGGTTTTCTTTGTACCAAAGCTGTTGACTTATCCAGTCCCAATGCCCTAATATTCCTAACGTTAAATCTGTTTAGTTTTTCAGCTTAATGATTGACTGTTTTACTTGCACTAAGATTGACCACATTGTGGGTTCACAAAAACAGTTGCCAAATGTAAATGCTACACCTGGAATCAACTCTAGACTTTTTACATGCTTAGTTTAGAGGTAATAATGAAGGGACATCCCACACCTGTCCATTAAATAGCACTTGAGTGAATTGTCCAATGACATTTGAGCCCTTGACAATGTATAAAAATGTGAATGTAACCTCAACTGTGACCGGAACATTTTTGTTTTGCTTTACAAACATTTCTCCTAACCCTTTTATGCATGGGTGACACTACAGTGTACAGCTGATTAAAAGTTGTTTATCTCTTCAAATACATAAAATCTTGGGCACTGTTCCACATAGTCAACAGCAGGTAGTGCTATTTCACCCTTTCATACAAAAAAACCCCATTGAAAATCCTTTGAGAGGGCTACAGGGGTCATTGATTCCAAGATGGCTGATGGAGACAAAAAGAGATCAGGCACCTTAGCTATCCCAGCGTCTACCTTCTATAAAAAGAATCCACTGAAGGTAAAAAAAATAAAATAAGACTAATGAGCATCTTAGGTAACATAATGTCCAAGAAATATCTCAATTTGGATTTTACATTTGGAGAAAATACTAATTTTCCATGTGTACACTGTAGTGACCATTATGCACTGGCCATGTCTACATGGCCATGTGCATGTGCTATTTCCACTGTGTTCTAGCTAGTCATCACTGAATGTTTGCACTTTCAATGCATATTTTATGCATTGAAAATGTTTTGTTTCTTTATATTTTATAGAGCTTCAAGAGACAGGAGTACATAGTTATAGAGTTGGCAGTTTCCTGAATCAAATGAGGAAGAGTGTGGTGATAGTGGCAGTGATGAGGATGTGACTACAGAATGAGAGTTCTGTAACCTCTTACTGGGTGCGAGTATGAGTTCAGTGACTATTTACATGGTGATAAGGCAGGGGTGGGCAATCCCAGGCCTCGAGGGCCGGTGTCCTGCAGGTTTTAGATGTGTCCCTGATCCAACACACCTGAATCAAATGGCTGAAGTACCTCCTCAGTATGCAGTCAAGTTCTCCAGAGTCCTGCTAATGACTTCTATATGTGATTCAGGTGTGTTGGCTTAGGAACACATCTAAAACATGCAGGACACCGGCCCTCGAGGCCTGGAGTTGCCCACTCCTGTGATAAGGGATGGTGTGTGTGTGTGTGTGTGTGTGTGTTTCTAAAGTGATATGAATTGACAATAAAGTGATTTGAAATAATTAGAATCGTTCGAGTGAATAGTCAAGAATAAAGCATGTAGTGCACCCTTTGCCAGGCAGAATTAGGTATACTACAGGCAGGAAAGACTAGTAATGAATGTGGTGTGATTATACAGGTATACTGGGATATTATTTCAAGATTTACACAGTATTTCAACAAATTACCATGTAATTCTTTGTTTTAAGGAAAGCGCGCAGAGTACACTGTAGTGTACAAAAAAATATCTCCTTAGGGGATGGAGATAGAAAAAAATTTTTTTCTCAGTATGTTTTTGTACCCTTATGGAACCCTAAAATCATTGGATAAAAAAATCTGTAATCAAAATTTAATAATTCATGCATGAGAGGGCTAAAATAGAGAAATAGAAGATCTAAGTACAAGTCCCACAGCTAATAGGAAAAGACTGAATTACTGTTAATTGTCCATTAAATATCATATAATTAATTAACTTGTGAATTAATTCATTATTCCTAATGTTTTATACCTGGTTACTAATTAAGGACGATGTTCGTGCTTTTTTTTTTTTTCTGGATGCACTTCCGGGTTTCACCGGATGTTCCTAAGGAATACTGGAACCCCTGTAGAGTACACATTTGGACTCTGGAAAATGTGTGCCTTCACTGTCTGCAAGGAGCAGGTGAAAATGTCCGTGGAGAAGTAGTTCTGTCTCCAGTTTCTTGATATTGTGCGTTACTGTTGCAAGCGGCCGTGGCCTGGGGTAAGCTTTAGTTCTCCTACGTGTTTCTAGCATGGGCAAAGCATAGCATTAACGCTGCTAGCTGTAGCCGAGCGTTAATCACATTTTTACTTTCTGTCGCGTTTAGGCAGAGAAAATAAACGTAAATATTTAACACGTGGCCAGCACGGTGGTCTGCAGGACTATACTGCGCTGTGTTAAAAGCATGATAAAGATGGGCTGTTTTGAATGAGGAGCAATGCTATCTGTGCAGCTCAAACATCAGCTTCAGTGACAAAAGAAACCCTCAGTGGTGTTTGCTGAACTGGCGGAGTGGGTCCTTTCTGATTAGCTGCAGGTCGGAACTGTTACATTCTTAATGCGTTTTTTTTTTTTTTTTAATATTTATCATTCTGCTTTAAAATTGTATCATTTAGACGTATGAGATTCCACATAAATAATGAGTTCTAACTTTTTATAATATCTATCGAATCAAAATAGGAAATGCATTTGTGTTATAACAGATAGGAAGTACATTTTCTTTTGATCGTCTTTGACAGCAACTGTTGTGATCTGCCATGTGCTAATATTTCACTGCAGCATTTGATATAGTTTCCTGTTTGGAGAGGGGTGATTCACTTTTGTCAGCGGTTGAAAACACTTATGATACCACGATAATAACGTGGACAATTTATCTGCCTAATGCATCTGTAATATTCTGCAGTTCCCCACACTTTGTGAGACATTTATGTAAGATACATGATGTATCATGGCACTTTATTAGGTACACCCGTTCAACGGCTTGTTAAAGCAAATATGTAATCAGGCAATCATATGACAGCAACTCGGTTCATTTAGGGATGTAGACAAGGTTGATTTGAGCTCCTGAGTTTCAAACTGAGCAGAAGAATAGGGAAGAAAAGTGCAGCAGAAGACCACAGTGAAGTGGCAGTTAAGAACAGGAAACCGAGGGTACAGCTTGTGCAGGCTCACCAAAGTCGGACATTAGAAGATTGGAAAATTGTTGCTGGGTCTGATGGGTCTCAATTTCTGCTGTGAGATTCTGATGATAGGATTATGATTTGGTGTAAACAATGTGAAAGCCTGTATCAAGAGTTCAGGCTGCTGCTGGTTATGTAATGTGTGGGGAGATACTTTCTTGCACACCTAAGGCCCCTTAGCATCAACTGACTATCATTTAAACACATCAGCCACCTTTATGACCACACTGCATCTTCTAATGGCTGCTTCCAGCAGGCTATCACGACACATCACAAAGCTTAAATAATCTCAGACGGGTTTCTTGAACATGACAGTGAGTTCACTGTACTCAAATGGCCTCCACAGTCACCAGATCTCAATCCAGTAGAGCACCTGTGGGATGTGGCAGAGCGGGAGATTTGCATCACAGACGTGCTGTTGAGGAATCTGCAGCAACTGTGTGATGTTATGCCAGTTTGGACCAAAATCTCAGAGGAATGTTTCCATTCTCCATGAGAATTAAGGCTGTTCTGAACGCAAAAGGAGGTATAACTTGGTACTACTAAGGTGTATCTAATAAAGTTTCTGGTGAGTGTATGTATAAAAGGGAAAAAGAAAACAAAACAGCTCATTGTGGTGCCATTCCTGTGTTATTATTGTTATTATTATTCATTTTTAAAACTGCTTGAATGTCTAGTTGGAGTTGGATGTGCAGTCTGCTGTGTTCTTGTCAGTTTTTCTTTCTTTCTTTTTTTTTTTTTTTAAACACAATATTTTATTTAAGTTAAATAAAACACAAGAATTTATTTAACTTAAATTTACTTAACCCTATGTGCCACCACAACAAGTCATGGAGTACTCACTGTGGCAGTTTTTTTCCCTCCGTAGTTGGCATTTAATTTAATATATACATATAGTATATATTTTTGTTTATAAATACTGTCCATAACAACAAGTATGGTCAACAAGTATTACAGAAAAGGTATTTGGTGCAAGTGTTTAGATATCGTGTTCCAAGAAGAAGATATATTCCTGTATTAATATTTGGTCCCATGCCTAATTGAAAATGGTAAAACTGTATTTCAGCAAGTATTTCCTACTTTTAGGAATTCAGTTGCATTCTTGTTACCAGCTCTTTTTGTCTATTTTATCATATTAGTTTAAATTTCATTTGCAGTCTGTCAGCATGTCCATCTTCTGTGGAAAATATTTGACTGGGCCACCGAAACAGGAGTTTTTCTTCAACAAAACATCATACCCCTGTTTCATAGATTTATCCTGTTTTCACATTTTATATGCTACCGTTCTTAATAATGACACACTATTTGACTTTGACTGTTTATATGCTTCTTGCAGTCTTGTTGCTGTGCCTTACCCAATTGTGGACCATGATGGAGCAAAGGAGAGCCCTAACTATTCCATTTACTGTTGACAAGGATAACCTGGTATATGTATTACCTATGTTTTTGAAATATCCACTTTCCATTTCATCCATATTGCATTGTGATCTTATGTGAGTGTGTGGCTTTAATTTAATTTTATTGCTAACGTCGTGCTAACTACGATTCATCGAGTAACTCGAATAACTGAATTACAAAAAATTTACAATGTTAATTTTTGCTTCAATGCTTTATTTAACCTTTGTAGCGCTTCAGTTGTCACCTTGTAAACGCGAGCGTTTCAACCACATATGTGGCTAAAAATAGACCTACAATAGATGCATATATAGGAGCAATAATAAAAAAGGATTACAAAATTAAGCCCGTATAGGCCCCAGTTTTTTCAACAAAAACACTGATAATACAACAGCAGCAGAGAGGATGATGCCGTCATAGATTAACGTGGAGTCTGTTTTCACACGTGGCAAAGAGCAAAAAGGTGGAGCTGTTACAGAGATGGTGAGCTCAGGTGGAGTGAAAGAAAAGGTTTTTCTAGCACCTATAACAGCAGCGCTTGTTCCTGTAATCACAGTTTAAACCTTTACTGGGAAAAAGCCGACAGGAGTCCTTCATCAAACCACCTGAACAACAAGCGCCAGTGTGAAAAAAAGCAAACTTTGTAGCTGCACCCATCCACCGCTGTTAGTTTTACACGGTGCAAATCTACAGTAAAGTTGTGGAAATAATGTAAGCACATAAAAACATAATTTACATAAGTGCATTATATAAATTAAATTGTAATATAATTTGAAAAAATAAAAATAAATTTTTTCCTGTTTTTTTTTTTTTTTTTTTTTTTTTTTTTCACAGTAAAAATATGCATGTGCCAGTAAAACTCTCAGCCACTGACCTGAGACTGTTGCACGAGCGCTGCAGCTGTTGATGAATTCTGATAATTGTGATTCTGATGATCAGGAAAAACAGTTGGAGATCTGACTGTTTTTAGGATAGGCAGCTGTAATCAGTGCATTTCTTTGCGTAATCAAAGCTCAAAAGCTGTTACAAGGATTGCAGCAAAGCTATTTTGACTCCCACAGTAGCTGCTGATTACGTCTGCAGTGAACATACTCATAAAGAAAACAGGAAAATAACACCTGTTAAAATGCTGTGATGCCAATTTCTCCCTAACAGCAGCCTAGATTTAGGTTACCTTCACAATAAAGAGAAGCAGCAGATACTTCCTACTGATTGGCTGAAAGCAGACAAAGCTGGTATTTTTTTAACTGAGAATAATGGGAATAATCCATTCGTTATATTTTAGCTGACTTGTCCAGCAGTTCGTGGGTCAGGGCGCTTATTTTATTTATAGGCACCATTTTATATAAACTTCTGTAATTTAGTAGCAGTTGGTTCGACAGCTGCAACCCCATGCTGCTCGCTGCATATAACAAGGTTTGCATATTTGCACTTGCTGTATTTTTGGTTCTTAGGCTTTTGGTTGTTACATCATAATACATTTTATTCATGCATGCTAACTAATCACCATATTAATTTTAGATGGAAAATCCACTCAGAATCCCCATGACATGTCTTTCATCAGAGTGTGGCAAATTAGAAAGACAGGTACAGCAATATCTTATTGCTAACACGGCTATTTGGGGTTATTCTCATAGCTAACAGCTATTTCCCCTTTGAAAGGTTTCCTGGACTGCGTTTGCAGATTGCAAATTCAGACGTCGGAAGCCACCGCATAAAAATGGATCCACGAAGTTTGAGCCCAGCCACACAGCTATGATAACATTGGAAATGGCCAGGTAAGGAGGCAGTCTGATACATGGACTTTATAAGACTGTTGACAACGCACTAAAATATCTGCTCATGACTCAAAACTCACAATATGTGCCGCAGTAGAGTGCGCTTATGTTGTTTGTATAATTTATTGCAGTTTCATTAACATCCATAAGATGGGGCGCTTACACTTAATAATAAAGTTCACCATTCTCTCAGGATCTGTCTGAATCCGAACTTTGTTACTTCAAGACAGCAAATATGGGGGGCGTTGGTGAGCAAGATATGGTTTAAGACGCCTTTTCTAGGGCTCCTGCAAAACCCACAATATTTACATAAAAAACAGCATTAACTAAATCAAAACCAGGCGATAAACTGAAGAAGATACCATAAGGATACAAACAACCGGACAAATTGAAGATAAACCAACTCGAATGGCAGAAAAACTACAAAAGTATAAGTACGGAAGCGACGCTAACGCTGCGCGGCCTGCTAGGAGTATGAGACAGCGGGCAACAGGCGACATGGATCCACCGATATCTGCTGGGACTGAAGCGCCAAACATGAGTATTGAAGAAATGAAAGCAGACATTTTATCCTCATTGAGAGGAGAAGTCGCCAAAGTGATAAGAGACGAACTCAAAGGTGCACTAGCGGAAGACTTTCAAGCTCTCAGATCTGAGCTACAGGCGGTACGCTCCGAAATTGCCAATAGTACAAAGGCTATACGAGCTGAGGTGGATACTATAAAAGCGGACATCCTAGACGTAAAGGGTGGTCTATCATTGTGGTCAGACGAGGTCACAAGGGGCCTACTGTCATCCATGATATATTCTGATATGTCAAAACGTAACTCATATAGAGATAATGGGTGACCCACTGAAAATTGTAACTTATAATGTAAAAGGGCTCCACAACCCAGTCAAAAAGAAGAAAATATTGAATCAATTAAGGCAAATTAATTGTCATATAGCATTTCTGCAAGAAACCCATTTATCTGACACAGAACATGAAAAACTAAAAAAATCTTGGGCAGATAAGGTTTTCTACTCATCCCACCAGTCAGGGAAAAAGAAGGGTGTTGCCATACTCATGCACAAGCAGATAAACTTTACACAAACGTTGCTTCACAGAGATACAGAGGGGAGATACATACTAGTTAACGGAACAATTGATGGTATAGAAGTGTCATTTGTTAATGTGTATGCACCCAACATAGATGCTCCTGGATTTATTAAGTCGCTGTTTAACGTAATATTAAAATACAGCACCGGACTGTTGCTGCTGGGTGGGGATTTCAATTGTGTGTTGTCACAGATGTTGGACCGACTGCATGCGCCAAAAACTCCACTTTCTAGAATGAGTAAGATGCTCAAATGCCAAGCCATAGAGACAGGACTTGTAGATATATGGAGAAGTAAGTTTCCCAGAACAAAAGACTTTACTTTCTATTCAAGCAGGCATGGATCGTATTCAAGGATTGACTATTTCTTTACGCCAAAGCCAGAGCTACATAGAATAATAGATATAGAGATATTATCTATTACTATTTCTGACCATGCACCTGTGTTATTAAAATGGGACATAGGACATAGGCCAACAACTAAACAATGGAGGCTCAATACATCGCTGCTCAATGACGAAGCTTTCACTGCAATGGTTACAGAAGGGTTAAAGACATACTTGGAAACTAATATATCTGCAGAAACAACACCGTTGATAATATGGGATTGTGCTAAAGCATTTCTTCGGGGTCGCATTATTTCTTTCACATCGATGAGGAAAAAACAGAGGCATGCTAAACAACGAGACTTAGAGGACAAAATTAAAGAATTAGAATTTACACATAAACAACACCCTTCAGCCAACATCATGAAGGACTTAAATGCAACTCGCAGACAATTAAACAGTCTACTGTCAGATAAAGTGGAGGGCAACCTGAGATTCACTAAACAAAAATATTATGAATATGGCCAGAAGGCTAGCAGACTACTAGCATTTAGACTGAGAAAACAACAATCCTCTAACATTATTCATAAAATAAGATTCCAAGAAACTATTGCAACAAAACCTGACAAAATAGCAGAATCCTTTGCAAATTTTTACAAATTACTATATAAGAACACTGATACTTGCCGTGACGACCAAGAACTTACAGAATTTTTAAACAATATAAAGCTGAGCCAATTGACAGAAGCAGCAGCTCTAAAGTTAGACCAACCGATTGAGGAGTGGGAAGTCAAGCAGGTAATTAAATCACTTAAGAATAATAAAAGCCCAGGCCCAGATGGCTATGTCAATGAATTTTATAAAACTTTTATGGACCTTTTAGCTCCCCTACTATTAAAAGCATATCATCATGCTCTAGAATCCAAAACTATGGCACCATCTTGGTCTGAAGCCACCATAGTAGTAATTCATAAAGAGGGTAAGGACCCCACTGACTGCCAGTCCTATAGACCCATATCCTTGCTGAATACAGATCTACGCATACTTACATCAATCCTAGCAACAGGACTTAATAAATTTATCACCCAAATCATACACCCTGATCAGACGGGATTTATCACAGGGAGATAGTATGCTGATAACCTAAGACGCTTACTAAATATAATAAATGTTCAAAAAGAAAGAAAGATTGAATCAGCAATCATATCCTTAGATGCCCAAAAGGCGTTTGACAGAGTGTCCTGGAAATATCTATTTCATACACTGAAACGCCTTGGATTTGGCCCACACTTTGTTGACTGGGTACAAACACTTTACTCTTCTCCACAGGCAGCGGTCAAAGTGAACGGCTATAGGTCTGACAGATTTCCATTAGAACGGGGGTGCAGACAGGGGTGCTCACTTTCACCCCTTCTGTTTGCCATTAGTATTGAACCATTCGCCCAACTCATCAGAGACGATTTTAATATTAAAGGTACAGTAATAAATAAGGAAGTACACAAAATCTCATTATATGCTGATGATATACTACTGTATTTAACAGAACCTCCATCAACAATTCCCCATTTAAAAGAACTCATTTCACAGTATGGATTCTACTCAGGCTACAAGGTAAATATAGAAAAAACAGAAGCTATGGATGTAAACTGCACAATTTCAGATACCACAAAATCACAGAGTGGATTTAAGTGGCCCAAGGATGGTATCAGATATCTGGGTATACATATACCTCCATCTTTATATGACCTCTATGAGACAAATTATGGCAAATTACTCCGAGTCATTAAAAAAGATCTGGAGCAATGGGCTACACTCCCTCTCTCTCTAGTAGGCCGTGCCGAAAGCATCCGTATGAATGTCTTACCAAGATTGCTTTATTTATTTCAGATGTTGCCAGTGGAAATTCCCAAATCTACCTTTGATAACTAAACAAAATGATGTCTGCATTCATCTGGCAAAAAAAACGCCCTAGAATTAGACTAAAAACCTTGCAGTTATCTAAATCCAATGCGGGCCTTAAACTCCCAAATTTAAAATATTATTACTGGGCCGCACAACTTAAACCCCTATTAGTATGGATACAGAATAGTACAGACACGCGATGGCTTGAAATAGAGGAAAGTATGTGCTCAGAGCCTCTGCAAATATTACCCTTCTCAGATGTCCCTGCAAAAGAAATGTCAATCTGGACAAAAAACACTCTAAAACTTTGGAACAAAATACAGTTGGTTTTTAAGTTACCAAAACACATTTCACTTTTAACAAATATGGGATTTATGAAGACTTTTATACCAAATAAATTAGACACTGGGTTCAGAAACTGGTCCAACTATGGACTATCTCATATTCATCAATTAATTGAAGAGGGAAATTTTAAAACCTTTGAGCAGGTGAAGAGTGAATTTGACCTCCCTAAGACAGACTTCTATAGATATTTACAACTTAGAACCTTTGTGACAACGCACAAAAATTGGACTAAATTCCATGGACCTGCACCTATAGAAAATTATTTAATGGACATACAAAGGGGAAAGGGAAACCATAAAGTAATTAGCAAACTGTATGATGTATTCCTGTCTATGAACATGCATGACTCCATAAACATAAAGCAGAAATGGGAGACTGAAATGAAAGAGACAATAGCAGAGGACACATGGGAGGAAATCTGTACGGGAGCAAATTTGGCCACAAACTCTAATACATGGAGAGAATTCAAATGGAAAGTAATAATCAGATTCTTCAGAACACCAGCAATAACTGGTAAAATGGGTCCAACACAACCCAGCTCATGCTGGAGAAATTGTGGGACACAGAGTGCTAACCATACTCATATCTTCTGGTCTTGTCCTAAATTAAGTTTATTCTGGGAGGAGATATTTGATGCTCTTAAAGCAATTTTTAGAAGAGATGTTCCAAAAAAAACCCCTAGTGGCAATATTGGGAGAAATACCTGAGGGAATGAATAGGAAGGCTGACAGATATCTTCTAAATATATTGCTCACAGCAGCATTGAAATGCATAACCATTAGATGGCTAAAACCAGAGCCCCCCACATATAACATATGGATCCAAAAAGTTTGGGATATTTATTTAATGGAGGAAATCACATATTCTCTAAGGCTTCAAAAAACAAATTTTAATACACGGTGGAGCCCTGTCATGCCCCTACTAATACAGTAATATACCCAGAGGCCTGCCCCTTGCATGCACTGTACACTTTTGGAAAATACCATTGAGAACAAGAATGCATGACCCAACCTACCCCAGAGGAATTCAAAAAATTATTATCTTTTACTGTTGTTTTGTTTCTTCCTGCTCTGCTTTGTTTTTTATCTCTCGTCACTTTACCTTTATTATTGTATTGTGTTCATTGCCATAATCTTTGACAACTCTATTGTTACCTTGCCTTCCCTCGCCAATTTCTAACGTGGAATGTTTACAACTGCAAGAGAAGAATGTAACTATGGAACAATGTCATTATTTGTGGCTAAAAATAAATAAAAATTAAGTTTAAAAAAAGACAGCAAATATGAAACCAGCGTCACTGCAGCGTTTCCACATTATTAGCTTAACGTAGCATTTCTCTGAAGAGGATGTGCGATGGCCAGTAGACCCTTCCCCCGACAGCAAGAGCAACAAATAGAAGTAGAAGTAGGATAAAAGGAGTTTGTAAATTATTAAGCCTTAATATGTGCCCATTCATATACCCGTGTGGTCCACCCAATTATAGTCCATGTGTGATTTTAATATGTATGTCACTTGGCTGTGTGTGCTGTTTTTAAGGAAACATTGCAAACACCGTAACTCAAAGCCAAGCTTATCATTTCTGCACATGTGGCTTATCTACACCAGCCGACCCCACCCTGTGGATCAGCTGGGACACATAAAGTCTCATGTGCAGCGCTAGATGAGCTTTAAGTCAGAATGCCTTGGTGGGCACAAAATGCAGAGAAGACGCTGCTCGAGGAAGGCTGTGAATGAACGTTCCTCTGTTGTGTCCTTCAGGAGGAAGCCTCTTCTGATCCTAACAGATGTCCTCAAGACAGAATTCGGTAAGGAGTATATGGAAAGGATACGAAAGTCTCATAGCATGAACAACAAAGGACAAACGCCAAATAGGCGTAGGGAGAGCAGTCGGTGCAGAGAGGAACCTCCGACCTACAGAGACACTAGATCCAATCAGAAGGAGGCCGGGAACAATAGCAGCAAGAGTGTGACACCTAAGTGCAACCAGAGGACCACCCCTCAAACCTCCCAAAGGTAGGAAAACATCATTAGAGGAATAATCTGAAGGATTATTAGTAGATGAAGCAATCTGTTTCTCTTCTATATCCAAGGAATGAACAGCAAACCTGACTATCCCCCAGCTAAACACCTGCCAACTCAATAAGACCAAGGAGGAAAAAAGTCAATAAAATACTTTATTTACCTAATTGATGTGCCTTTCAGTTCAGTACAGTGTGGAAATGGCATTTTCCAGGCATTTATTGTTGTCCAGTTTCTCTTAGTTTCTTTCCTCTGCTGTTGTGTGGGAATCTAAGTCTTTCTCCCCTTCATCTCCACAGGTTAAGCCTCAGGAGAAGACCACCAAATGCTGACGATAAACAGGACAAAGAAGAAGGCAAAGATATTGAGGAGGTGATAATAAGCAAGGACAACACAGAAGATGACAAATTTGCTGAAGTTGTTGGTGGGTAAACACGAACTGTATACAGTTGTTGGTCTAATGCTGCTCTGCTGTGACTGAATTTGTTGTCATAATGACAGTGTTGGCTTCAAGGCATCACCCTTCCATCCACTGATCTTATCAAAGTACATCAGATGTTACTGTATTTACTCATCTATGTTTAGTCATTTAAAAAAAAAAAACATTTTTTTTTTATTTTTTCATACTTTTGGACATGAAATTCTGTTCATAGGTGGTGTCTGTGTTTATTTTAGCCTTATATGCTGTTTGTTTGTCTCATACAGACTGTGGGTTGTCTTTGAGCTGGGAGCCTGCTGAGGATATAGCATCCTGTGACAGCAGCATCAAGGAAAAGTGGACTGAGTCAGAAAAAGATGTGCAGCCTATTTTGGTGGGTACCACTTTTAAAATTCAAAATGTTACCAAGTGCACTGAACTTTGATCAAACCTAAACAATTCCTGGTGAGAGATCAACAGGTGTGCACCACATTATGCAACTTTTCATGTCAGCCCTGTGCTTTGAATAAACCTTTGCACGTCCATGCAAACCACAGTGTTTATTTTACTGGACCACAGTACACCCAGCTAGCAAATAGTCCATAATTATACCTGTCAATCTGTGATGCCTTTTTTTTAAAAACTGGTTATAAAATGTTTCCCAAACACCAGTCGGAGCAAACTGAATTAAAACAGACAAAAGAAGCGATCTGAAACACTGAGGGGAAAAATAAATTAAAAGAAGTTGATTAACATATTTTCTTGCCATAAAAATGAGATCACGACTGGGCAGATCCTCTCGCTCAAGTCGGCGATAAAAAGCAGAGACATCCTAACCAAGTGCAGACTCGGTGAGCAAGAACTGGCAGGCGACAAGACAAAAAGTGTTGGCAGGCGAAAGAAAATACCGTACGCACTCACAGTTGGACAGGTTAGGGTGAGAGAGAAGCTCACACCCTCTTTGAATTTAAAGCATTCAGTGATATAAGGAGCATTTTATAGATCTTAACAGGACATATTTTACTTATCAATATATGTCCGGATGCTGCAACCTGAGGCGCCCTGAATGACCTAGACATGTAATTAATATACTGTATATAAATTATGTGCTGTGTTGAAGGTCAAATCATGAGTACTATCTGTGCAAATATTTGTACAGATTATATTTTGTTGCTTTTGCATTATTGTTTATTTGCCCAGTTAAATGAGTGGGGAAAAAGTCTAGTGATAAGCGGTGGCGTTATTTAATTATAAGATATTAAATGACCAAAAAAAAAGGACCTTTGGTGGCTGTCGTTCCCTCTCTTCCTTTGTTTCTGGCTGTCCTCGACCATCCGCTGTCAAATAACAGCAAACACACCAAAAGAGCTTTAGAGAAAACAAAGTGTGGCTAAGACTCAGCAGTTGTTATTCCACATCTAAACAGGGCTAAAATGACATTTAAAAAAAAAAAAAAAGTATTTCTGTTATTATATTTGTCGGTGGCTCTGTATTCAGTGCTGTTTCAGTCTATGCTGTGTTGAGTATACATCAAAAATAACAAAATGTTTTCTGACAGAAGAGGAAAAGAAAGGATTCAGGGTTCCAGTGCAATGGAACAGGAAGCCCCAAACGCCACCGCGAGAGCGTTCTTCGCCTCACGGGAGAAAACGGAGGAGACGGAGGAGCAGCCTCTGCACATGTTTGTCACGTGGACAGTACAGAGGATGGCGGTTTGGAGAGCCTGGACCGTTGCATTGTACGGTTCACAGTGGGTGAAGACAATGAAACAGAAGTTCTTGTGCCTGATTTGGAAGCTGGAGACTTTATTGGCAGCCCAAGACAAAGATTATCATTCACACAGGACAACGGGAATCAGATCAGCCCCTCTGAGCCCAGTGAGTACACCAACACACGTGTAGCTTCAGTCTACTCTGGAGTGTGTCTGAGAAAGCAAATGAAATCCCACCATGCTGTCTTTATTGTGTGCGTGGCCTTATAACAGCACTTAACTAAACTTCCATAAGTGTGCTGCATCTGCCTCCTCATTCTGAGAGTGGCTCACTTTGAAATAAAGGTCATCAAAATAAAATTGTATTACTTAATCCTGTATTCCTTAGTCTAATGCATCAGGACTCTGAGTCAGTCAGAAAAGGCACACAACCAGTGTGGCAGATTATGAGATAGAAAGCTGCTACTCATATACATCATATGTATACATGCTTCAGTCTAAATGGAGCTTGATTACTGCAGATTTTTGAGGATTTTTTCTTTTCTCCGATTGAATGTGATGGAGAAAAAGACTTTCACTAAATGTTGTGACAGATTGCTCACATTTCCACCTTTACAAACAGAAGACCTGTTGCATTTGTGGCAACGAGCACTGTCATTATCGACTCTAAGGAAGTAAAGCCATACCCTTGAGCATTTAATTCTCTCAGTCATCCTCACAAAGACCAGGGTCTATGTGCATATGCCCCCAGTACCTCACCCCTTGCATGCATGCTCTGATGAGAGAGCTCTCCTCTGGATAGGGAAGAGCAAAAATGCATCATATACTAATGTCTTAAGCAGTAACAGAGGTGGTCAGATAAAATGTGAAAAAAAAAGCTTTTATGTAGCAATAAATGCCTATATTTTCTTGATTTCCCCACTACTGAAAGCAGCACTGATAACAATGGTGCTTATTTATACCATAATTTATTCCTGGGTCCCATTTAATACCTGGTTTCAGCACCCATCAGCTCTATTGATTCTTTTGAATGTGGAGTCAGGACGTCATTAGTTGTTTTCTGCATACACCAAAATTAGTTAGAAAAGTTACCAGTAATGCTGATAACAAGTATCAGGTTATCAAGATGTTTTAATATCTTAAACATTGAAATACAGCTTCTCTGTAGCGTCCATGTTCTTTCTACATTCATGTTCAAGGCACACGAAGGCACTGAAGGCAGAAGAGCGACTTCCTGCTCCAGAAAAGGGGCCATCCGGGAGCACGTGAAAACACAATTAGTAGCTACAGTGTTTTCACTTTTTAGCTTACCCACGTGCCTTTTCTCGGATTACTACTGTCCTCACTGTGGCTTTAAATCCCATTACATATCCATTATGCGGTGTCAAAGGAGGACATATGTGTGCTCAGGAGTGTGTTTAAACTTTGAGAGGAGCTGTTTCTAAGTTCCAAAGATGTTCACTCTGGCCTAATGCTGTCGTAATGGTTGTATTTCAGTTGTGCTGTCCAGTGACGATGAGGAGGGTGGAGACGTTTCTCAGGGCTGCAGCCAAGTCCGCACACTGGTCGCTGTGGAAGACACAGTAATAAAGGGACAGTCCTCACAGGAAGCTGAGGCCAAACAGGAAGTCACTCCTGACATGCAGGTGAGTAGAGTGTGTTCAGTCCAGCAGAAACACATTTCATATGTGATCTCAGTTTTTACAATCCCCATATACACTTCTTTCCTTTTTATATTGCTCAGAAAACAACATCCCACACGCCTCTAAACTGAGCTGAGTTAATGCCCAGATTAACATGACATCACAAAAGGGTGTTTTACAGACATGATCCGGGGGCCTAAGGTTTTACTTCACCCCAGGGTTTCAGCTCACCACCTGCCAATTAAATGACAATACTGTGCTTGTGCTGCAGCCACTAAGTCTTGTATCTGACCCAGTGACAGGAAGACAGAGGAGCCATGCACGTGGATGTCTGGATATAATAAGGGAGAACTTGTTCCTTTCTTGTTAACAGTTTCACTGTCACATGAAATAGGCTCACTCTGAAGCCAATTTTAAAAAAAGACACTATAATAAGATCATGACATTATAAAATGAAAACAAAGGACATCTAGAGTTTCAAACATGGTCTGTTAATGATTTATAGTCGATACATTTAATACCTGCATCAGACTTTGAATTTACCAGGAAAAGTCGCTGAATTCAGCTTTCAATAATTTGGTAGTGCATACAGTGGGTGAGAATCTCTGTAGTGTGTACACAAAGATGGTGCCTGCTAATATTTCTGCATAACAGTTGTAGCACAACTGTTTCAACTGTTGTAGCACACATTTCAAGCCCATAAAAAGGCTGCGCAAACTCCATGTGAGATTAATTTGATTGTGACTTGAGCACCCTTTCTTTCTCATTCTAACAAGATATTATTGAGACAAATATCTTGCTAAACTATTTTACATGGACAGCAGAATTGCTGTCAACTGTGGTGTCATTCCTGTATCCACCACCAGAGGGTGCCAAAGCAACAATTTTATAAAGCCTGCCCATGGTGCCCTTTTAACCTTGCAGCTAGTTATCATTGTTGTATTTACATTATTGTGACTTTATTGTGTATTGCTCTCTCTGCCTCATTGTGCTCCCTCACAGCCCTCTTTGCACTGTTTCCTTCAAACTTTGCATGTATGCATTTGTTTGTGTTTTGGAGGTACTGCAGTTAGTTGTTGAAGACCCTACTCGTTCAGTGACTGCATCTCCCAGGCTTGACGTAGACTATTCCTGCATGGAGATGGCTTTCTCCAGCCTGCACTGTGGCGTTTATCACGGGAAAGCGAATGGAGTCATTGCGGTAACTTTAATAAAACCAAAGACATGCATTTTTCTTTAAGTATGGTCAGAATGTGAGCGTCTGATTCAGCTTTCTCTCCCTTTACAGATAGATGAGAACAAAATCAGCATCCCATTGAAAGGTAATGTTGTGACTGTATGTTTTTATCTGTACTTCTTCCTGATGGTCCTTCTTTATGGCTCTCTTCATCAGCTTTTCTGACCAGTCTTTGTACTTTTGGTTGTGTAAACTTGCACAATATCCTCTCCCAGCTTTGCGGCATATTTCAGTTAGATGATTTGTGCGCATGCATTGGACCCTTAAGACCCTAGTGCATTTTGACCTCTGAAACTGTGCTTTTGGTCACGTTCCCCACTCAGTACACTCCACAGCGTTCCTGATGGCTGGTAGTAGAATACATTCAAATGCACCTATTTATGACAGTATTTGAAAATCCAAATTGTGCATGATATTATATCCAATATGGCACCCAGCACTCATCTGAGATTAAAACTAATTAATCAGTTTTTACAACAAGAACACAGTATACTTACCAAACATAGGTTAGGTTTGCATAAATCAATATGTCCCACTAACTTTAAAATGTTTCAGTGCTACTAACTCTAAATGCAATCTGTTATAACTCAAACTACTTCCAGCTGCTCCCTTATTCACCACAGCGGGTTGCTGCTCATGTTTAGTTTGGCAGATTTCCATCCATCTATTTTCTTCTGCTTATCCAGTTCAGGGTCACGGGGTCGCCGGAGCCTACCTTCATTATAAAAGGCTTGAGAGTTTATATTTTACTGGAGCCCCTAAAACCTTTAACAAAGGTGGTTGACTATAAAATCAGAGTTGTTACAGAAACTTAGCAAGTGCTTAAAAAAAAATATACTCAAAAATGGACCAATGAAACATCTCAGCAATCAAATTATGTTAAATCCTGCAGGAGCTGGGAATGTGTTTCATTATAGAAGTGTTTTACTTCTGCATAAAGAAACACATGGCTAGGTACATGTCTGTTATGTTTGGGGGATTATTTAATAGAGGTACAAATGAGGAAGTGATCGATCCAAGCTCTGTGAGCTATTAAGCTAACAGGACCTCCTTTTGTCTCCAGACACCAGTGAGGAGCTGGAGGTGAAGTTGACCTTTGAGTGTAAGGAGCTGAGAAGGTACAGTGTTTGGGAGCAGCATGAACTGGAGGAACGGCAGCTGTGTTTTAAGGGCGATGAGGAGCCCACCCCTGCTGCTGTGCTGCTATTCTGCGTGTCAGAAACTGCTGCAGCTGCGATACAGCAGGACCTCTGCCTGCTGTCTGCCAAGAAAGATGGAGCCACTAACACCGGTGAGACTATTGGATTCACAATCTGCTCCAAGCAGACATGAATGTTTCAGTGTTTTTAGTCATTTAAACTTAGATATGTTTTGCATTATGATATTTATTCTGTTTTAATAGGGATGACCAGCCCTTTCATTCTGCTGACTCTGAGAGAACCTCTGGAGGGAATGGAGGGAGCTTTATTGCGCTCTCTCCTGGACATTGTCTGTCTCAAGACTCTGGCAAATGAACAAAGCAATTTAAGCTGTAGTAAAGACAGATTTAATGGTTTGGGAGACATTCTGTCTCCTGTTCTTTCTCTGGATGATAGCATCGAGTTGATTAGAAGAACTGGACTAGACTCTTTCCTGCTCTCCATGCTGGGTGTGAAAAACACGGACACTGAACCTGAAGAAGACAAAAACCCCACCGCAGTTGAGAAAGAGTCAGTGTTGGATACAGAGGTTGCACCAGAGCCTGACACAGGGACATCCTCGCCCAAACCAAAGGTGGATCATGAAGAACAAGAGATTGAACATCCCTCTGATGTAAGTGCTTACTAGTTGTGGGCTCAGTAAGAATAATTCCTCCTGGTTTTAATGAAAGTTTTATCCCCTAAATATAAAATCCAACAAACACAAATAAAAATTAGAAGAAAGCCTGGAAAAAAATAAGCAACACTATTGGTAGAAGACATCTTTTTTTCCTCTGTTGGTATTCATCTTGCAAGCCCACACACTGGTCTATGATGTGCATTTCCCTCCACAGAAGGAGAAAGAGGAACCGACCCCTGTGTACACAGTGTGCCATCGTAGAACCAAAGGATCCTACTCTGTGTCACTGTGTAAACCAGACTCCAACTGGACTAAATATAAACATCAGGGTCTGGCTCGCAGGCAAGTAGCCTAAGCTAAGCTGCCAATGAGATTCATCAGTGGAGGTTTGAGATCTGTTCATACACAGTAGCAGTCTGGCCCCAAAGTACATTTTTTTGTACATTTAAAATGTTAATATAGCCAGATCCTTAAGTATTTGGACAGTGGCACAGATTTTGTAATTTCTGCTTCTTTGCGCAAACTCAGAAGATTTGAAATACAGCAGCCAAGATGTGATTAAAGGTGTAGGTGTTAATTCAAGGGGGTTAACTGGGCAGTTGACTGATGAGCAGTTTTGTGACCGGGTGTGAGCTGCTTCCTGGTCAGTTTATAAGCGACACCAAAAAGGCCTGGAGGACCATGAAAAACAACTAAAGTGGATGATAGCAGAGCTCTCACAGAGGTGAGGAAAATCCTTTCAATGCACATTTAGCCAAGTTATAAGAACACTCAGAAAGAGGTAGGCGTAACATCATCAGAGTCTACAATCAAAAGATGACTTTGTGAAAGTAAATACAGAGGATTTAGAACAGGGTGCAAACAGCCTGTAATGGTCAAGAGCAGAACAACCAGGTTAGACTTTGTTAGGAGACAGCTAAAAGAATCTGGTCCCGCTGTGGAATAAGATTCTATGGAAAGATTTAAGTCCAGAATGACGGGAAGAGAAGAGTAGGAAGAACAAAAGGAAGGGCTCATGATCTGAAGCATACCACGTCATCTGTCAAACACAGTAGAGACAGTCTGATGGCATGGACATGTATGGCTGCCAGTGGAACTGGGTCATTGCTGCTGATTGATGATGTGACTGCTGATAGAAGTAGCAGCATAAATTCTCTGTATCATGTTTTACTTCTCAGATGGAGTCAAAAGCCAGAAACCTGGATGACATTTCATAAAGAGGGTAATGACCCCAAACAAGCAGCTAAAATAACCCAATAATTAACAACAACAACAAAAAAAAAATGTTCTCACGTGGCCAAGCCAGGCAACTGATCTCAGCCCAAGTGAGCTTATTTTCCACTGACTGAAAACAAAACTGCAAGCCGAGAGACCCACAAACAAACAGCTGAACACAGCTGCAGGAAAGGCCTGACAGAGCATCTCAAGGGAGGAAACTCTGCTTTTTGGGCTGACAGTTGACTGCAAAGTATAATCTCTATAGTCAGTTTTGAGCCTTTGAAAATGGTAGTATGAAAGAAATGGTTGTAATATCCTAAATAGTTAAAATGATGTTTTTATTAAACTCCATAAATACATTTTAAAAGTCTCCACTTTGATCACATCATAATTGCGTAATTTCGAATGCACTGTGGTGGTGTCCAGAGGCAAAATGATGAAAATGTTGGCTGTAACACACTGTGTGGAACTCATTGGGATTATTTTTATGGACGACAAGAGGAGAGCAGGGAATACTCCATGGATATAAACTGCATTTTATTTGGGGTCCAATACCAGAATGACTGAATAAGGTCAGCATGTACTATAAGACTGATCTGTCATATGAGATCAGTGCATCCTTAATAAAAACTGCTTTAACTGTTATACTTCACCTACAGCTTCTGATGATCCAGCTCACAGCTCATTCTTCTCCCCTCCTTCCTTAATTAGGTTGATCCAGTTTCCTCCTCCACCACTGAAAGGAGGAATCACTGTTACCATGGAGGACCTGCAGTGCCTTGACAGTGGGCAGTACCTTAATGATGTTATCATTGATTTTTACCTCAAGTACGAAATCTTTTTTTTTTTTTTTTTTTTTAATTTTTTAAACAAAAGGCCTTAAAAACCAATTTTGAGTCTGTATGAGTTTGTGAAGCAGTGAGATGCTTCTAAAGCATTTTTGGGTTTGCTTTTAAACCAGATACCTCCTCCAGAATGCGTCTGCTGCAGTGGCCGAGCGCTCTCACATCTTTAGCAGCTTCTTCTACAAACAGCTGACACGGCGGGATAACGCCAGCGAAGGTGGCAACAGTGACTCGTAAGTAGGGTTTGCACTCTGCACTGATTGTAGGATTTGTCCTCACTCTGGAAAAAAATTCTTGCCTTCTCACAGTTTGGCTTTAACATGTAACCAGAGTAACTGCCAGCCATATAAAATACATAATATCCTTAAACAGGATTATAAACTGTGTGGTGAATGTCAGGCTGAATGCATTTGCTGCTCAGACTGCAGTCCATATGCTAAAAGATACTTAGCTCATAAAGTCTGTATATGAGCTCAGACACTAGATGTGTCTGTGGATATTATTCCTGGTGAGTGTGGTTAAAATCAGTTAATTTGCATCAAGAGTATAAAGAGAGTTTAAAAATAGAGCATAACACACACACACACACACACACAGGAAGACTGTTGATGACAAAAAAGGAGAAAGGAAGTAATGACATTTATCACATAAGTTACAAGAGGCTGACTTTCTATACTAGGATGCTTTTAATTTTGAAGTCAGTTAGTCCCTCTCTGTTTGGGATGTGTTATCTAATCTTCTCAAGGTGTAAACATTTTCAAATCTGTTCATCCATGGATCAAACCTTGGGGGCATTCTTGAGCTATGACAGTAAAAGAACTGATGAGGGGTCAGTGGGGCCAAGCATCTGAATACTTTATGTAATATATCGGGAGTAAAGTGCAGTCTGTGGACAGCTTTGAATTGTATCAAATATACCTGGTGTCTACATGAATACAGTTAAAGGTTTCCAGACAGATCTTCCACACTTCATCTGTAATTTCAGGACGCGTTTCTTTCTGCTAGTCTAACCCGATTGAATTTGATAGTCAAGTGTTTTGTAGAAAGTTTGTAGAAAGTGGGACACGAACCCTTAAAAAGTGCAGCACTTGTAGAAAAATGGAAGAAATATGAAAACAGGAACTGAATTAGCTGAAGTTGCTGAAAAGAGATGCGATGGTCTTCAATATAAATAATTATTATTATTTATATTATTTCATAAGGTATTTAATGCCGCCTTTATCTTAACATGGATAATGAACCAGATTTTGCTTAAATGTATTCAGTAACAGAAAAAGTGAATGCACAATGTAACATGCAATACAGCATTTAAGCTTACAAGCACCTCTCCAAAGTGCATTTAACTTTGTCAAAAAAAGTCTCTCTCTCTTTTTTTTTTTTTTTTTTTTTTAAATTTTGTGTGTGTGCACCCAGCTGTCAGAGACAGCGGCGGCACCAGCGGGTAAAGACATGGACGCGGCATGTTGACATCTTCAAAAAGGACTTCTTGTTTGTGCCCGTCAACCAGGAGTAAGTTCAGCACAGGAGGCATTATTTGCAATTTTCTTTTCTTTTTTTAGCAATGTTGGATAACACATCAATGACTCCTCTTCTGTTTAGAGCTCACTGGTATTTAGTTGTCATTTGCTTTCCTGGACTGGATGAGCCTAAACTTGAAGACTGGACTAGTCCAAACTCACAGGCGGGAAAGAGCAACGATGGGACGGGGGAGTCAGAGAGTCAAGATCAGGCCCAAGGAAGAGAAAGTCCAAATAATGATGCAGAGAGATCACCCATGCGCAGTGACAATATGGACACACAGACTGGTATGTTTGACTAAACAACACACGCCTTCTTTGTTAGGATCTATGTTTTTGTGCAAGCTTTGCTGATACCAGTGATAAAGGTGAAGTTAATCGTTGGTTTTATGTGTTTTAGAAAATGCTCAAGAAGAATTAGCAAAAGACCCACCACCTAATCCAGTAGTAAGAAATAATTCTGTTATATATATCACAGTATTTAAAAATGTCTGTGCGTTCCTGCAGACCTGTTCAGTCTGTTTTTGTCTTTGTAGAATTGTACAGAGCTGACGTGCCAGAAGAAGACAGTTTGCAAAAGGTGAGTTTTACCACCTTTTTTTTTTTTTTTTGGTCCAAATTCTAAAAAGAAGATCCTGTTGTCCACGCTAAAAGGAAAATCCAATAATCAGTTGATTTCTGGTCTTGTAAAACCATTTATGTTGATGCAGTGATGATGGTCTAGGATGGGATTTTGTAAAGTGACCCGATCCTCTTAAACTGTGTGTGACTTTCTGCCAGGCTCATTTGCTCTGTGCAGCTTGACACAGCTTCTGTCCAAAATGTGTTCGGCACACATCTTTAAGCAGGGAGCTGCTTCCGAAGTGAGCTGCGCTGTGTCTGGTGGAGTCATAAGCATCGTCTGCAGTTGCTGCGATTGATCCTGTTGGCCGGCTAGAACACAGCTCGGCCACCGCTGTTTGACTTAACCCGTTCAGCCAGCAGTTCACTTGCAGCTTAGATTGTAGATAACCAGACACCAGAATGTGTATCATGCATAGGGAACCTATAACTGCTGTTTAAGAAATAAGTTAAGTATTTAGATACTGATGGGCTGGTTTTATGGTGGGTATTCAGAGAAATTTGGATGGTCTCTTGTGTGCTTGACTCACAGTTGTATTTGCATGCATGCATGCCTCTCCTCTCTGCAGACCATGTATTCTTATCATGGATTCCCTTAAACTTTCCCTTCATGAACGAGTCTTCAAACTATTACGGGAGTAAGTAAGACACCTTAAATCCACAGATCTGAATCTGCATAGGTGTATGTGTGTGTGATGCTTTTATTTATTTTTTTTAAATGATACACATTTGTTTCTCAGATACTTACAGTCAGAGTGGGAGGTCCGACGTGGGTCACCGAGGGACTTTGGTCCTGATCAGATGAAAAGCTCGCACTGTCACGTTCCCCTTCAGGATAACAGCAGTGACTGTGGCCTCTACCTGCTTCAATACGTTGAGTGCTTTCTGAAGGTAAATCACCTTTTTGATTAGGCTGCTGTGGTTTTAAAAAAAATCATTTTAAAACTGTATTTAGTTTGACCAGTGGGATAATTTTTAGTTGTGTTCAACGAAAGTATAATTGATTCTGCTTCTGCTTGCAGGACCCTGTGGTGCACTTTGACCTCCCTCTATACCTAGAACGATGGTTTCCACGGCAGCAGGTGTGGAGGAAACGAGATGAAATCAGAGATCTCATACTTAACCTTTACCGACATCAGAACCCAGAACCCAGAAGAGACACGCGAAGCAGCTCAGTTGCTGAGCACGTCACATTCCTGTAGCCGTTATAAATCACTGCTCATACTGAGCGACTTTCATTTCAGTGTGAACTGAAAATATTTCTTTTATGCATTAACTTGGAAAGGTAAACCTTTGAGTAGTGAATATAAAAGCATTGGCTACTTTAAAATAAAGAGCAGAGAGACTTAGAAGTATCTATACATGCAAATGTTTGCTCACCCCGAGACTTTTTACTGTTTGTTTTTATGCTGATACGTATTTTATAAAGAAACATTTGTATTTAATTTTCTATATAGTATGCCCAAGAAGATATTGTTTGAAAGTATAGTTTGCACAGTGACATTAAAAAAAAAAAAAAAAAAAGATCTGTCTTTTTATTAGGATCCCCCTGAGCACCAGCCTAATCCTTGGTTTCTTTTAAGCTATTTTAGTTTGAAGTCAGCTTGCTGGTATTTGGTAGATATTTCATGTGTTATGCAATTGATAGTTTAGTTCAGATCTCAGTTTTATGTTTTCTAAGTAGTCCTGAACTTGCCTTCTTTTGCATCAAGTTTTACTAGATGCAATTTGCTTTACACAAAATTCAAGAAGTGCTGTCTCGGTATTTAATAGAAAGCAGTTTTGTTAGTGAATGTCATTATTATGTGATTGAAACCACAGGACTATGCCTCAGTTACAGACAGACCTGGCAGTCACTTCCTCTTTGTAATAAAGCCGGTAAACCAGCATTTATCTGTGACTCTCTGTAAGAGCTCGACCGGTAAAGGATTTTTAAGGCCAGTACTGATATTTGATTTAAAAACTCTGATAGGTCGATATATCAGACAATATGTTTTTCTTTCCGATTGAAGCATAAAGGTTTGGTATGTGTAGGTATTTATTTACTTGTTTACGCTCTGTCCTATGCTGCTTAGATCAGCAGGGAAGTTGCAGAGTGCTCTCTAGTGGACAAATTACACAATGTCAACACTTGTGTCATGGTTAAAAGAGCCTTCACCTGTCTCATCTTTTCATGTTTTCGTTTATTGTCTGTTATAAATGGCGACGCGATATATCGGCAAATAGTGAATATCAGCCGATAACATCGTCCTGCTGATAAATCGGTCGGGCTCTGTTATCAACAGTCAGCTGATGACAGCTTTACCTGCACAAATTGGCAGAACCATCTGTTTAACAGTCAGTGCAGCCTACTGTATACATCACTTTGCTTTTAGAATGTCATAATACAGTGTCTGGAAATGTTAATCACAGCCTGTTTGTTAATGTGATGTCTGACCCTGAATATGGGTTCCCTATTGTGTTGTCAAAACTACGTATTCAATTTCAGGGTGGTTCACTGTTAGCACTGTTATCCTGCCTGGGTTTGAATATTGCAAAATGGATTGTTCATCTTATGAGTTTCAAGTCCTGGTTAATGGTTAAATAAGGTCCATAATAGTTTTAAGATAACTTTATGAATTTGTTTAACATGAATACAACTTGCAAAAAAGTTTAGGGGTGCACACACACTGGCATGTGTAATGAATGAAGAGCTGCTTAAGACCTCTGCATTACTGTTGTCTAAATTCTCTAGGTTTGCCATTCATTTTTTTTTTCTCTCTTCTAACACCTTATATTGTTGTCAGTGGGATTTTTTTTTTATAAGTTGTGTCAGATGAATGTATAGAAGCTAATTCCAAAATACATTTAGTTTCATTTGTGTATTAAAACTTGTAGAACAAATTACACTTATTCTGATGTTTTTCTATTTGAAACTAAATGGCTGATGTTAATGGGCTCAGGCTGGTCTCTGTGAAGAATTACGTAACTACAGACTGGTTCACAGTGGGGCGTATTTTGACTGCTTATTTGGTATTTGTCAGTCAGCTGAATCTTATTTTTCTCTTAGCAACTTTATCCTTTTTCAAGAAACCAGCGTCAGTACCAGTCTTTTGAGCAGACACACAATAAGTTCACAAAAGTAAGTTTGCAAAAATCTTCAGCCCCCCCCCCCCCCCCCCCCCCCACACACTCACACACACACACACACATTTCTTTTATATTTTGCTAGAAAAATGGTGAAATGTGCAAACATGCAGAGAAACAGTATGTAAGGCAAAAACAGTCTTTATATATTTCAATGAGCTTGAAAGTCAATATTTGGTACGACCACCTTTATTCATCGGCACAGCCTTAATTCTCTTAGACAAGCTTTCTTGTAATTACCTCCACTGAGGTTATGTTTTTGGTAATGTTTGCAGGCGTGTGTGTGACAAACTTTGTAGGGGTGTAAAATAGGTTCATGTTAACAATCCATTAAAATTTGGCTTCCGCCAAGGTTTTCAAGGTTAACCTAATAATTTATTGGTTAAAAATTGACAAAAAGCCTTTGAACTTAGAAACTGTGATTCTTACAAGTGTGGCATGTATTTACATCATATAGAAAGTACCATGTAATGATTTAAAATTTATCACATTTGACGTCAGACCTTTCCTTCAACAGATTTATCTGAAGGTCAGTCATAATAATGCTATATAGAGCTGTTTTATACTGCAGTTGTTTGTATTGACAGCATATAGGGAATGATACACTATATTGCCAAAAGTATTAATTCACCCATCCACACAGTGGTAGGCCACATGAAATCACAGAGTGGGGTCAGCAGATGCTGAGGTGCATGGTATGCAGTGGTTGCCAACTTTCTGCAGAGTCAATCACTACAGACCTCCAAACTGCCCGTGGCCTTCAGATTAGCTCAAGAACAGTGTGTATAGAGCTTCATGGAATGGGTTTCCATGGCCAAGCAGCTGCATCCAAGCCTTAGATCACCAGGCACAATGCAAAGCATTGGATGCAGTGGTGTAAAGCACACCACCACCGGACTCTAGAGCAGTGGAGACGTGTTCTCTGGAGTGCTGAATCATTTTTCTCCATCTAGCAATCGGAAGGACAAGTCTGGGTTTGGTGGTTGTCAGGAGAACGGTACTTGTCTGACTGCATTGTGCCAAGTGTAAAGTTTGGTGGATTATGGTGTGGGGGTGCTTTTCAGGAGTTGGGCTCGGCCCCTTAGTTCCAGTGAAAGGAACACTTAATGCTTCAGCATACCAAGACACTTTGGACAATTTGATGCTCCCAACTTTGTAGGAACAGTTTGGGGATGGCCCCTTCCTGTTCCAACATGACTGCACACCAGTGCATAAAGCAGGTCCATGAAGACATGGATGAATGAATTTGGTGTGGAAGAACTTGACTGGCCTGCACAGAGTCCTGACCTCAACCTAATAAAACACCTTTGGGATGAATTAAAGTGGAGACTGTGAGCCAGACCTTCTTGTCCAACATCAGTGTCTGACCTCACAAATGTGCTTCTGGAAGAATGGTCAAAAATTCCCGTAAATACACTCCTAAACCTTGTGGAAATCCTTCCCAGAAGAGTTGAAGCTGTTATAGCTACGAAGGTTGGGCCGACATCATATTGAACCCTTAATGATTAAGAATGGGATGTTACTCAAGTTCATATGCATGTGAAGGCAGATGAGCGAATACTTTTGGCAATATAGTGTATATGGGGATTCTAAATATCAAGTTACTTTGGACTGCTGACCTCTTCTTCAAGGTCAAATGTGGTCAAACTTTCATAAAATGTGTTTTATCTTAAAAACTATGCTTAAAATTCTGCTGCCTTTGTTAAGTGGCTTAACAAACAAAAAACATTCCTTTAGAAATGGTCAGTGAAAAAGCAGCCAATGTCCAAAGAACCACTTAGTCTACTTAAAGGTAAGGAGAGGCAGATTTCTATTTTTAAAAATCACTTAAACTCCATAGAAATAGGATGGGGTTAAAGGTCAACTCCTGAGCTCATGCCTTGTTCTATATAAAGTGAGAGGATTCCAGTTAGTGTGTGGGTGGGTGAGTGGTCAAGTCTGTGTGTCTCTGTGCATACCTTTGGCACCTGCAATTTTTAGATCAGACCTTTCCTAAAGGATGTTGTTCCTTATTGGTTGATATCTTTTTAATTTTGGGTAAGATTAATGCCATGTCTAAATGGGTGGCTGCCAGAGGCACTGTCCTACAGTTGAATCACTGGAGGTTAAGTCTTTGCACTCAGAGTTCTTCCAGAAGATGTTAAATCCCAACTAAATCCTTAACCTGCTCCATATTCCTGTTAAAATACAGTACATATAGCTTCTCGTTGTCCCTTGTGTAGCCATTGTTACCTTTTCTCTGTCCACGTTTCCTCCACACTAAGTACCCTCCCCTCCCAGTGTTGCTCCAGTAACTTCTTGGTGAGCTCTCCTAAAAGACTTACTGTAAACAGGATTAGAGAGCATTAAAAAATCCTCCTCTCTCTCAAGTGCCATCTGCCTATCTACCTGAGCCAGGAGCTGTCCTCGCAGTACCATGAGCCACACCTCTCTCTGGGCACAGAGGAAAGCAGGAGAACACTGTGACTGTGTCATCAAATGGTTTGTGATTGGGGTTCTCTTATTCTTCAGGGTCTTCTTTGGACAATTCTGAAATATGCAAACTTGCACTAAGTTTTTCCCATGGCTGTTGCGTGACTTGAGACGGAACACGTATCTCCTTGATCCTTTTCCAAGCCCACGGATTTAAACACAATCAGGGATTTAACATGAGCATCCTATTGTGGAGATGTGTTTTCTACTCTGCTGTATTTAGTTTAATGGTCATATTTCTGGACATAAAGACAGGTACGTGGCATTGACTTAAAAATTGATTGCTCCCCGCTTATGTAGACCCGCAGACAAATGCTATATTTTAAGTTTTGTTGTTCCTGTTGTTGTACACCCCAGATGCAACAATGGAAGGTTCCTCTATGGGATACCTTGATCTGCCTTATACTCAGGAGCCTGTAGCGTTTCCACGCATCGCTCGAATATCTGAGGTGAAGCCATCTCTTGAGGGCCATGCGGTTACCTCTCGACGAAAAAGGAACATCCTTTTCCCAAGTGGAGTCAGACTGTGCGCACAAGAGACCGCCGAGCAAGTGGTTGCAAACCATCTGAGCTATTTTCATCTCAGGGGTAAGATACAACATGAATCAGTGTAAAGCTGAATTTTGTAGGAATACTGGATCTCCATTGTCACCGTCAAGCTGGATAAGTACAAACAAGCAGCAAGGCGGGAGGTTTGCACCAACAAAAATGAACCATCTGATTTTGTTAGATTGTCCCCTCTGTGTGTCTCCAGTATGCAAATAATTAATTCTCCAGCAGACCAGAGTGTCATCATATGCTGCATTTACACAACGGGATCCACCAGAGTCAGTTAGGCTTCATTAGATTAGTATTCAAACAGACTGCTCTACTTACTACATTACAACACATCTACACAACGCAACGTCTCCATTAAAAAGCTCGTTACGTACAGTCCTGCAGATAAGCTCTAGTGTGTATGTACTTTTAAAGGATTATTCCACCATTTAAAAAGGTTCACTGCCAACACAGCAGAAGAAGAAGCATCTTTTTTTTTTTAAATTACCTACCAATTACCCACAATGCACCTTGACAGCCAAGTTGCATATTAACAAGTAATGCTGCCTCAAATCACACCACTGGGAATAGTTTATCAGACTAACAATCTGCCCTGCCAAAAACTACAACTGTTAAAAAGAAAAATGAGTGATATTGTTACAAAATAAACTACCAGCACATATGTATATAGTTCAAATTACTGCAAAGTTTAAAATATGTAATAGGAAATGGACATATTTAACTCTTTGTTTGGAAGTGATCACTGCAGCCATGTGAGCACTCTTAATTAAGGAAGCATATGTTTGTACACTGATTTTGGATCAGCATCCAGTAGGCTGACTCATGGTAGTTATGTCATGACATCAACTTGGGAATGGATATAGATTTATGCCTTAGTTTGAACCCAAAGAAATTCTGACTAATAATATCTAAGTCATACATTAGTCAGCTAGTGAACGTGTATAGTGGCTTTCTTGTCAAACATACATACATTTAAATTAGAATTCAAGTGTCACCCAAAGAAAGATAACTTGGAAAACATTATTATAAAAGAAAGTGCTCCAGATTTATTGTGTTTTAAGTGGCTGGTGTCTTTCTCTGGTCTAACCAGTGTGCCAGGAGACCATATGGGAGGCATTTAAGATCTTCTGGGACCGCCTCCCGGAGCAAGAAGAATACCAAAGCTGGATGAGTCAATGTCAGGAGGGCACAGTCACAGCACGAGATATTGGCAGCTACTTTAGTAAGTCAGAGGAGCATCAGACTCTGGCTAAAAAGGTAACTAAATAACAAAAAAGTCGATATGTGAACAGCACAAAACACGATAAATTAACTCTGGCGTTGGCTCACAAAACTGTTCTCCACTTCCAGAGAATGTCGCTGCCGGTTTGAAGAGGTAAAAGAAACTCTCTGCTTTGTTTCCCCAAAGTGACATTTTAATGATACATTTATTATCTCATCATTAAGCCTGTGTTTTGTAAATGTGTCATTCTTACCATCTGTAGTGAGCCCACCAGGTCCTGGCAACATATGTGCAGGTAAGGTTGTCAAAGTTCTTCAACCTTACCTGTTCATATTCCCACTCATCGCTTACCAAACATGAGTTCACATATTTATTTTTTTTTTTGATTTTTTTTTTTTCATTTACGTGTCATAGATTTAGATGAAAGTCTTGATGCTCATTGTCTGTTTGAGCTCCCTCTTTAAAGGATAACATTAACAGGGTCCAAGCAAAGAAGCAGTAGAAATGTGACAGTAACTGTTCTAATTCTCGTCATTATTTATTACACACACACACACACACACACACACACACACACACACACACACACACACGCATGCATGCATGCACGCACGCACGCACATGCACACCACTCAGAATAGGTCATTAAAAAAAACTTTTTTTTTTTTGCATACTTTGGCTACCACATGTTCCAAATTGTGCTCAGAAATGCCAAACGATGAGTCTGCAGTAACATGCACAGCTTCTATTTCACCAAGTGTTTGATTGCACTTCGTGCATGTAACCGACAAACGCTTGAAACCTGCAGAATGAGGTTGTTCAGAATTCTATCGTTAGCATCTTTTAGAGATTATTTGAGACTTTTAAGGTTGAATAGACTAAAAAAAAAAAAATCCTGCGCACATGTGATGCACAATCAGTAAGTCACCTTCCCCTGAGATTATTTCAAGGTGGTCGAGTCCTGCTTGCCAACAGTGCTGCAGTTCATTCTTGTGATGCATTTGAGTGCTTATTTAGGAAAACAAATACATAGTTTACTTGTGATTTGCTTGGATATCAATTATTACCTTTCTGGCTATACTTTTTCATTTTGAACAAATTAAATGAATAGACAAAAAAGAAAATAAATTAATTGATCTAACCAACAAGTATTGCCTGAGTAGTCACAGCCTGACATAATGTACTCAAGTCACTGCCATCCCTCAACTCTTCTAAAACAGATAGAGGTGTTGTACCTGCACTGCTCTCAATTATGGACTGAAACATAGTGGATAATCAGGGCACTATTATTTAGTTTTAAGTCAATAAAAATGTTTGTTATTAATGAATTTAAATATCTCTATAGTACTTATGTTTCAAGTGTATCAAGCGAACAATTTATTGGCACCAGTTATAGGTTTTCTTCAGAAATTCTAAAAAATAAAGTTAAGGGATAATGTTCCTGTTTGATGTCAGTACTAACACAATACTTACAATATTGTGTTAGTTGTAAATATACAGATATACATTCAAAATGTCTTTCTTTGAAAAAGAAATATGACACACTGTGTTATTTATACAGAGTAACCCGTTTTAGTTGAATACAGTGGCAATCAAATTTTCCATAATTCTCTGACTATTGTCTTTTTCTAAGTCACAATGATAGCAATTCTACAACAAACTAAATTATTATAAGGATGTTTAACATGTTTCAATAATTTTCAGATACTGGGAAACCTGTTTCAGGCTTTGGCTGCAACAATACTTGTTATTTTTGCTTTAAATTTGTCTTAAAACATAAAAAAAAAGTTATCCTTTAATAACTTCTTGTGTCTCTACACACAGTGTGCATTACCCATTAAAGCTTTTTATCATATCTAATTGTGTAATGTTGCATCATCATTGGTAAAACAATCCTCTGCTGTTTCACAGCACTCCAACACCGGACACGCCCGAATCAGTTGAAGCTCCTGAGCTAGGTCAGTGTCACTGCTGATTAAGCTGGTAGCTGTAGCAAAATCAGTTTTTTGTGTCAGGCCATTGTCTAGTGTGCAGTTTTATATTCTGGAGGTGTATCTTTCTGTGTGCTTGGTGTGTGAGCTTGGCTTTGGGCCAGCTGACCCTAAGATTTAGCAAGAAGTCAGGGTAAGAACAGTCTAATCCATATAGCTATCACCAGTCATGGCACTTGCTAAACGTTTAAGCTGACATCCACCTGAAATAAACCGACAATCCTTTTTTCTTTTGCATATGAACTCAACCACCTAGAAGACAAGGAGGAGGATTCTGCTGCCATACCAGCATTGGAGGAGAGTCCTGTGAGTGTAAACAGAGATTGTTTGCAGACTGGGATTTACAGTTTGCCCTAAACTAAAGGATGTCATCGTCTCTTTCTCATTACGCAGCTTTACAATGATATAACCGTGCAACCTCCTACTCCCGCTCCGCTGGAGCAGGTGGTGGAGCTAAGCATCCACTTGACCGGAGAAATGTACAATGACAGCCTTGCTGATCCAGCCAGCCTCCAGTACCAAACACTCAGCAGACAACTTGCTGAAAAGGTTTGCCTCTAGCTCCTCATGTCTGTTTGTCTTTATGTCTCCCCTTTGTGTGTTGGCGCTGGGCTGGACTCACTATCTACTGGTTTATGGTCTGTGATTGATGCATTGTTAGTTTTAATAACACACACTTTAATGGCAGCAGTAGTTAAATTCAAACTGTTAGGCATGGGCTCAAAACAGACAGACTTTATGATACACAGTTGGTTACAGTGAAATAACAATGTGCTGAAAATACAGCTTTATGACTGGTGTCTTGATAATAGATAAACTACTGCACATGCATGCCTTTGCACAGGTACGCACCTTTGGAAACAACTTTGTGGTTTTACAGGTACTTGGAAAATACAGTAAGCGTGACTACGGGCTTTTCCCCTGGCAGCTAGATCAACACACTAATACAGTGGACACACAAACATTGCAAATGAAAGCATTATACAGAATGTGTTTGTGTACCTGTGTGAGTTCACGTCATTCTTTGCATTTGATGAATGCATATATATATATATAGATATATATATATATATATATATATATATATATATATATATATATATAGATGCATTCAAATATTTTGAACAAATATTTTATATATCTATATATATATATATATATATATATATATATATATATATATATATATATATATATATATATAAAATATTTGTTGCTGAGCTGCTTTATTACATCTGCTGCACACCTTCACATGCCATACTGTAGTATACACCAAGACACATACTGCATGCATACAAGCTTGCGTGCCTTGAACAGATTAAGAGAGCATGGAGTGGAGAGGAGAGGAGGATAGGGACTGATGGTAAATGAGTGTAAAGAAAGAGGAACTGGAGGACAAGTCAGCAGACAAAGACCCTGGAGACCACATACTTCTTCATCTCTGAATGATTTAATAAACTAGGTCAGTGAGTCTGCAGAGCTCCAAATCTATTGTTTTTTTTTTTTTGCAAGTGTAACGAAGCAAGGCCTTGAAAACCACTAAAAGCAGTTCTTGTGAGCTGACGGTTTGTCTTTTAAGAATAAAATAATCCAGGGATGACCTTTCAACTACTTTGAACAAAATTAGTCCTTTGGAACAATAAATAAGATTTATTTTGGAAAGCAAGTTCATTGTAACCCGCTCAAAATAAGAGACACATTAACTGTGGTTTCAGTCTGATGCCTGATCATCTTGTCTTTGCAGTTAGAGGATGCTCTGGAGGGGCTTCCTGGATTTAAAAAGCGTGTCTGTAGTTGACTTCAGGTCAGTTTTTCTCCTATTATTATAGTGGTCAAAACAAATGGCCTTATAAAGCCACCTCATTTTGTAACATTTGCATCAGCATTTGAGCTTGCAGCAGAAGTTTAACAGATCCTCCTTGTTTTTATAGACCTCAAATTGACGCCGAAGGGTGAGTCATCAGTAGTCACAGCGGTACTTTGACCTTGAATAGCTCTCCTCATCCTGTGTTGTGTTTAAACCCACAGATCCCTTAACTAGAGCTGCGTATGTGTGTGGCCTCGGCTTCGTCTCACACTGTGTTTACCTGTGAGTGTGGGCACGTGTTAAGCTGTGTCACTAGTTGCCTGTGTTAATGGACTTAGTGCAGTCACTTACCTGTTAAGTGGGATCAGGGTGGGTCGGACCAAGTGAGCAGGTGCTCTGGTATAGAGAAGATAATCTGAGCTTTACCTGGAAGGATGGAAATGAGTGGAGTTATCGGGAAAGATATCCTGTTTGTAAGGTGAAAAAGAGAAAAATGAGGGACTTATAAAAGTCAGGAAAATGGACAACAGACAGAGTTGTCCTGTGGGAAGTTTGGTGTAAAACAATCTGCTTGTATGCCTTCTCATGAAGATTTAGATGAAAGGTCTCATGCTTATATGAGGCTCATGCAAAAGCTTCAGCCAGCACTATGCTAGCTTAGTTTAACAAAAATTGGAAACAGAGGGAAATGGGTATTTGGAAAGGTAAATGCATCTGTTTGTTTGAGCTAAACAAAAGCAGAAGGGGATAAATGACAGTTTTCAGTATGCTGTGCTGGATCATTGGCTGGAATAATGAACTTCCTGGAATCATCAAATCCAGCAGCTCTTCAAAAAAATGCAACTTTGTTTTCTTGCAGATTAAACACTTTGAATATTATGCACTGGTTATTGAGCTTTAGGTGCACTGATATTTATCACTGTCCATGCAAACCCAATTCCAAATAAAGTTATGGATGCTGTGGACGCAAATCCCAACATTTCTAAATGTCAGAACCCAATATTTTAGTCCAGATGGAACATGGAAGATATATCAAATGTTTAAAGTGAGACTGTTTCATGAAAAATATTAGCTAAGTTTGAATTTGATAGCAGCAACACGTTTCAGAAAGTTGGAATGGGGACAGCAAAAGACTGGAAAGTAAGTGGGACTAAAAAGAAACAGCTGGAGGAACATTTTGCAACTAATTAGTTTAACTGGCAACAGGTTAGTAACAGGATTGGGTACAAAAAGAAATTCTCTTACAGAGGCAAAGTTTCTTAGAAGGATAGAGGGGCAGAGGTTCACCAATCTGTAAAGAGTTATGTCTGCAAATTGTGAAACAATTTTTATAATAATGTTAATGTAAAATTGTGAAGACTATGAATATCTCATCATCTACAGTACATAATATGATCAAACGATTATGAGAATCTGGAGAAATCTCTGTGTGCAAAAGACAATGAACACCCGTGATCTTCGGGCCCTCAGGGAGCACTTCATTAAAAGCAGGCGTGATTCTGTCATGGAAATCACTGCATGGGGCCCAGGAATGCTTCCAGAAATCCCTGCATGTGAACACAGGGTCACCGTGCCATCCACAAATGCAGGCTACAGCTCTATGATGCAAAGAAGAAGCCACATGTGAGCATAATCTGGTTGTCTCAGTTCCTAGAGCACAGTGGTAAATTTGGGTTTATAAGATGTGCAAATCATTTCATTTTGTTTTTATTTACATTTTACACAGCACCCCAGCACTTTTGGAGTTGGGGTTGTATGAAAATATTTTTTTTTACTGTTTCCAGCTAAGCTAAGCTAACTGGTTATGGCTTCATACTTAACAATAACATGAGAGCATCATCATCATCATCATCTCACAACCTCTGGAAAACAAGAGAAAACAAGGCATATCTCCCAAAATGTTTGATGCATTCATTTAACAGCTTTAGGTCCTTGTAGGTATCAAATTGTAACATTATATAAACCAATGTTTTGGATGTAAATTATGAGTCTGTGTAGAAAATGGTAAATACAGCCATCAGATAAATGTTGCAGTGTACAAAGTTTGTGACTGGAGTGCAGTGAAATAAAAGGTTATATACCTTATATGCATGCTCAAATACATACCTGAGTAGACATAGGTATATGTTATAATAATCATATATACAATATATATAATAGATTATATATTATAATTATTATATGCATGTAACTCCTAATTCCAAATCAGAGGGCACAGCCGAGCAGAGCTCGGCCTGCTGGTACGTTTGTGAAACTAAAAGGGGGGAAAATTGGATCTCCTTCTAAATGGGGCTGACTGTGGGTCAGCACGTGCTCAGCTGTCTGCCAGTAACCCACAAACTAGGTCAGCATGGAGGGCTCCCAGTAGTCAAATGAAGCCTGATAGATGGCTTTTTCCAGGCTCTGGATTCTCTTGTGAGGTTTCCATGTTTATTATGATGATATTGATCATTCTGCTGACTCAGCTGCTTTGTCCTATACAGTCAGACTCCTGCGTTCCAAGCAAGAATAAATCACATAAGTCATCTGTCATATGCGAGTGCTCTACAGCTTTTTTTTCTTTTTTTTTTCAAGGTTTAACATTAAACCAAGCTAATGCCTCTTGGAGAACTGTTCTCCAACTTTTCCCCTCTAATCCATTTAGTGTAATTTTGTATAAAGGATAAATGTAAACTATTGCTTGGGTACTAATATATTAACTGAAAAGCAATTGGTCGTGAAAACAGATGAGAACCCATTCTGCTTATTTTAAATCGAATATTTAAACAAGGTGTCTTACTCATTTACTGCTGTAGGGAGCAGTATAGTCACTAGTTGCAGTAATTAAGGCTAATATGGACTTTAGAAAGGAGAGACTAGAGGTGGGGATTATGGCTGGATTCAATATGACATTAGAGAGTGAAGAATCAATTCTCACCGCTGGAAACAGTTTTAGCGGACAAAACAGTTTTACTGCGAGGTTCACTTAGCACCTTGTAGCTTATAACCAGCAACTTTATTTGAGACATCAGTTCAGCTGCTTGTTAGTGCAATTATCCAATTAGCCAATCACATGGCAGCAACCCAATGCATTTAGGTATGCAGACTTTGAACATAACATTGTTGTGCCAGATGGGCTGGTCTGACTACCTCAGAAACTGCTGATCTACTGGGATTTTCCCACACACATCTTAGGGTTTACAGACAATGGTTAGAAAAAGAAAAGAAGTGAGCTGCAGTTCTCTGGGGGAAAATGCCTTGTTGTTGCCAGATGTCAGAGGAGAATGATCAAACTCCTTCAAGCTGATAGGAGGGCAACAGGAACTCAGATAGCCACTTGTTACAACCAAAGTATGCAGAAGAGCATCACTGAGCACACAACATGGCAAGTCCTTGAAGCAGATGAGCTACAGCAGCAGAAGACCACACTGAGTGCCACTTGGCTAAAATTCACACAGGCTCACAAAATTTGACAACAGAAGATTGGAAAAAGCTGCCTGGTCTGATGAGTCCCGATTCCTGCTGTGCTATTCTGATGGTCAGATTTTGGCATAAACAGCATGAAAGCATGCATCCATCCTGCTTTGCATGAACAGTTCAGGCTGCTGCTGCTGGTGCAGTGGTGTGGGGGATATTTTCTTGGCACACTGGCCTCTGGGTACCAACTGCATATTGTTAAAACAGCACAGCCTACGCGGGTATTGTTGTCCATGTCCATCCCTTTATGACCCATCTTCTGATGGGACACACCGTGTCACTAAGCTCAGATCATCTCAAATGGGTTTCTTGAACGTGACACTGAATTCACTGTACACAAATAGCCTCTGTAGTCACCAGATCTCCAGTAGAGCACCTTTGGGATGTGGTGAAAGAGACTTGGATTTGTGCAATTGACCAACCTAAATCTTAATCATGATCAGTGTATGGACGGATATAATGAATCACATTTGTGTCTCCAGGTTAGGTGGTGTGGTGGTGGACTATGCTGTCACAGTGGTGGTGAATGGAGCAGGAGTGAGCAGTGAACAACTGGACTACTTGACCCTACAGCTGAACCAAGTGGAAAACTCATATCGGGAGATCAAGGAGCCCCCCACGGTGGTCTACACCATCAGCGCCCTAGATAACAATGAGCTGGAGAGTGGTAAGATGATGTGCCAGTCTTCCTAAAGACATTCTTTGCACTGTAACAGGACACTCATACACCTGCAGCAGTTTATTTTGTTAGCATGGCAGTGCAGTCACTTTGAATGGCAGAAGTGGTGCATGCAGTGCAGGGCAAACCTCCATGTGTCAAGTCAAATAGAGACACAGCTGACACTGCACTCATATTAAAACACCACAGTTGACTACTTAAGAAAACATTCAGGCTTTTAATAGTCTCATCTGTTTCTTATTTGACTCTCTTTCTGTCAAATGGACAGACACAAGTTTCAGCCCCACAAGTGAGCCATTTTTAATGGACAAATAACAGTCATCGGTTATAGGAACTGTGTATTTATTCTGTGTGTCAGTTAAATCCTTGTCATTAAATGGTCAGCAGAAATCAGCAGAAAGGATGTTTGAAATCTGAGCTTTAGATTTTTGGGCTTTACTGTAATCCTTTTCTTTGGCTTATACACTTTGGATCTCACAGTGAACTCTTAAAAAATGACTTCACCTATTTAGCATGGCTCTCCTTTTAAAACGGTCAGACTCAGAGAAGGCAGCTTCGAAGCAGAGATGTTGTCTATTTTGTCTATTTTATTCCCTATTATTTTTTCATGTCAAAACTTGTTGATAACATTACATTACTTTCATCTTTTGAGTCTGTGAGTGAGCAAAAATGCTCCCAAAGGCACCTTCTGTAGCAGGAACCATCACAATGGAAGTTTATGTCTTTATTTTTGCCTGCATGTCTGTGGACTTCGTCAAGACATCAGAATAGTGCAAAATGGAGTCATAGACTTTGGTTGGTCCAACGACAGACGTTCTATAAAAGAGTCCCATCACTCTGTAGCGGGACATATAAACTGCATATACAGAATCACCAATCAAATCTGATACAAAAAAAATGCAAAAAAAGATTTCATTTCAAGGTTCTTTGAGTGGCTTGCCTCTTGCTTATAATGTCTCTGTCCAATCTACAAGTAAACATGTAACCACAGTCCACCTCACAAGGCATTGATCCAGCTGTAAAGCCAGCTCTGTGGTCGTTTCTGCTGCAGTCTTGAGCAGTGCATTTACCAAAATGATCTCAGCATAGACAGGCAAACAGACCCCAAAGTGAAAACAAGATTGCAGGTGGTAACACTGCAGTAACAACTACTGAGCAGTTGGCCAGTGTAAATGTTGACGACGTTGCACCTGGAGAGATCTTCGGCTTCAGCCAGACAGACACTGCCCTCATGTGACATTACTAAAGTAAAACAGTGTCAGGTGAAATTGTTAGTTTCCCATGAATTTGCATCCTCTTTAGATAAAAATGGTACTTATATAGTGCCTTTTTAGTAGAAGTGTTGTTCACCCAACCACACACATTCATACAGGGCTTTTTAAAAAAAATCTTAAGTAAGCACTTTTATCTAACATTTACGCAAACACTCTGACGGATGCATTGGGGGCAACTTTGGGTTCAATTTCTTGCCCGAGGATACTTCAACACATGGATTATAGGAGCTGGGATCGATCAGCCGACCTTCCGATTGGTAGATGATCACCTGAGCCACAGTGGCCCAAAAAAATGCCACGCTCGTTTCAGGCAGTCAGCAAGCAGGTTAGCTACCTCCTATTTTCGCTTTAGCCTTTGAATTATATGCTAATATCTATACCATCTCCTTCTCCTCTCCTGTGAGATTTCTCCAGGCCCATGTTTTTAAAGAATGCAGCCATTTAGTTTACTGTGAAGGCAAGCACATCTGAAGATGGATGCCCTCTGATTTCCATATTAGTTATATACTGTGTCATCTAAGATGATGGCTAAACATTCTCATATGGCTGACACATGTGGCTGGGGGACTTAAAGACACAGCTTGGCTTTGTTTTTCTGCCTTGGTGGTGATGCAGTAATAGGCTTGGACCACAGTGGCTGATATTTATTCCAGATTTTAGCACTGATTTGTGGATATTTACCCCTGGAGTAACGCTGTCAAAGTTCAGGCAATCAGTGCTGAAAACACTAACAGTTAACAGGATTTTGCATACGCTGGCAGGCAGAAATATTTAGGCTATTTGGCACGTTTGCCTGTTGTGTGTCAGCTTTTGTTAATATTTGTTTCTTCTGTGGTTCCACAGTGTCTGAGGTTCCTCAGTCTGTCAACACTGAAGACGGAGCCGTGGTGAGTAACAAGTTACCCTCCACAGTTATCATGAAAACAATCTCTCTCCAGGCGATCCAGCTGCTTTGAGTTTGTACATCACTTTTGCTAAAAGATGCTGCGGTATAACTGCTGTTGGACTGATGTATAACTGATGACCTGCACTGGCTTGAGATGCTATCCAGACTAGACCAGTGCAGGTAGGAGATGAGCTCACCAGCAAGGATGAAGTGAAGCTTTGAGGATTAGTTTGGTCTTGCTGTAATAATCCACTGCTATTCTTGGGCAGAGACCTACAGTGCAACCACACCGCAGTGACTCACAGAGACTGCACATAAGAATGTATTCAGACGAGTAATGTGATCTAAAGTCTGTCTCTATTTGTGCTGTCTTGTGGTTGAGACTTTGTTTGCCCCATAAGTCTGCTGGTTCACGTTTTAGTGTGACCTGATAGTTTGACACAAGTATAGCCGGAGAGTTCGGCAACCTTTCATTAGTAGTGAGATCTAAGCTGCTGTTTCATCAAACACTTTGCTACCCTGATTTGGAGTTGGAACAGTTTAAATAAAAATGCTGTTTTTCTAAGATTTAATTTGGTTATTATCAGAAATATGTAGTGAGGAATCCTGTTTAAGCCATCAAAGTAGTTATAGATTTTATAGATTTTTATAGTTTAGTGTTTTATAGTGTTATATGATTCATTAGTTTGACTTATTAAAATCACTGTGGAAGGACAGGTGACACTTTCAGTAAAGGAAACAGAATATTCTGTGATTTTGCTGTAAACAAGTCTTTGATTAGGGATTAAGATTAGAGAATTAAGTTAATGCATGAAAATTCCTTAAAACACAAGGTCCACAAGAAAAAATTAGACCAAACGTTAAAGCCAAGGAACAAAGAAACAGGATTCCCACAAATATAGAATGAGATATTTCTCATAAAAAAAACCTGGTTATTTAGAGTGACTTAGCTGGATTAGCAGGAATCTGAATATAAAGGGTACAAGGAATATTCTAATCTGCTCATATCTTTTTAGTTTTGGAAAAAGAAAATCTAAAAGTACTCTTACCATGGGCAAGAACACATCACCATTATTCTCAGAGGTTAGTCTTCACATGAACAGTCTTTAAACATTACACCTTTCATTAGACTAACATGGCTTAACCAGTAAATGCAATTCAAACACATGCTAATTACCATATCCATCCATCCATCCATCCCAGCTAAGGGGGGACCTATCCTATCTCTCATAGGATGATGTCCCAAGGCTAACATAAAGACAGACAGACACTCACATTTACACCTACAGTCATTTTATAATCACCAATTAACCTACCTAATATAACCTAACATGCATGTCTTTGAACTGTGGGGGGAGCTGAGTACCAGTGAAATGGGGAGAACATGCAAACTCCACAAAGAAAGACCCCAGAATGATTCAAACCCAGGACCTCTCTGCTGTGAGGCAACAGTGCTTAACACCGCACCACGTGCCACCAAGCTATTTCTAACCACTGTTGCTCATTCTTTAATTAAATAGTATTTACAGCGGGGCACCTCGGTGGCTTAGTGGTGAAGCCAGTGACCACATACATATGTTGCAGTGTGGGTTCGAGTCCCGGCCCGTTGCTAATTTGCCCGCGTGTCTTCCCCTGTATCTTTCCCCCATTTCCTGTCTCTCTCCATTACCGATAAAAGCCGCTGTGGCTAAAAATGCCTAAACCCCCCCCCCCAAAAAATTAGTATTTACAGCAACACAAGATATGCTTCTAATAAAAGATGATTAAACAGAGTTAAACTGTATTTCATAACAACGGTTGGCTAATATACCAGTAGTGTCTTTGCAGTTGGCATTAAGCAATCACTCCCTTCTCTGCCGTGACGCTCACATAATCCTCCTGATGTGCTTGCCTTTCCATTAAGTCAGGCATTTACTGTAGTTAACTTTTAGAATGTCTCTAGGCGTATAAGAGGACTGTTGGGAAGACATGGAACTGGGGAACAAGCCTGCGGGCATTTGTATGAAGAATTTAGTTTTGATTTAGGAATTGTCAGACCTGAACTAATCAGAGGAAACAAAATCTGCTAAATCAAAACTTTATTCCAAAGAGTCTGAAGAGCTCGTAATACAAAAAGGGTGTTTGGGAGTAAGATTAAAAAAAATTCTGCTTCTGTTTTCTTTGTTTCTCAGTTTGCAATTGATACCAGCAACAAAATATTCTTTGGTGATTGAATACGGCTGATAAACTTAACATTGCCTGAAAATCTTTTCTTTTTCATTACTTAGCCTTTAAAATGAAGACGCATTACAGAAGAAAACATGAAGAATATTTTTATTTGATGGAATGAAACCTGACACAGGGAGTTGGAGGGTTGGAATTCCCTTTAATTTAAAGATCTATAGCGCCACGGTTAATTCAATAAAGGAAGTCTACTCACAGAGCAGTAGCAGCGGCTCTAATTTCATTTCAAATTCTGTCTGTGCAAAGCAGCTGGCCAACCAGAGCTCCTGTTTGTGATGCAGGTCAGTGCTGTTGATGAGCCGCCAGAGATCTTGACCCGGGAAGAGGACGTCAAAGGTGACCTCGTGCCAGAAGCTTCAGAAACCAACACACTGGCAACATCAGAAAATAATGTCATTGTTTTAGAGGAGAGTGAAGTCCTGATTTCTCCTGCTCTTGTCCCGACCTTCCGTATACCAGAAGCTGCCGGTACGTGTTACTTGGGCAATTTTACAACTGATGCTTTATTTTGCCTTTGTAGTTTTTTGGAGACTGGAGTGAGTGCTTGCCTCTGCTAAACAAGTCTCCTCTTCACACTATATTGCAGGGGGCACCACTATGACAGCCTGGGCTTAGCACCTCCCAAGTTGATTGTGATTGGTTTAAAGAAATGCAGACAAACGAGAGTGTTTATTTCCCTTTTTCAAAAAATTATAACGGATACAGCCAGAGCATTCTGGCTTTTAGTTCTTTAAGTCAAATATTTTCTATACTAGAAAAAGTGGCTAAAAATAGATAGCGAGTTTCTTCTCATCTTTGTTTTTTCAGGGATTGAGGAGGAGGGTCTACTGCTAGAGGATACAGTGCAGATTCCTTCTGTAGAACCTCCTCCACCTGAAGAACTCCCACCTGAGCTGCCAGGGAGCATCATGCTGCCTGAACCACCAGTAGAAATCGAGGCCTCTGGTTTAGTTCCTGATGTCTTGGAACCATCTACAACCACTCCAGAAGAGGGGGAAGTGTCCCTTGAGGAGACTGCTACAGAAGATGAGGTGAAAACTGAAGAAATTACCATACATGCAGATGTTACATCTGGAGCAGAGGAAGACAAATTTGAATCTGTTGTTGTAACTGTGGAAGATGAAAATCTGGATGAAGTTGTTGCGATTATAGAGGACCTTGAGATCTCTGCTGTCATTACCGAAACCATAGAAGAACAGGGTCTGCCTGCCCAAATCCCAATTCCAGATGCTGTAGATATAACTAGTGAACAACTGCAGCCAGAGGCAGCAGAGACGGGCCTTCTTCCTGTTGGTGAGGGAACACCAGAAGAGTCTAACGTTGCAGATATTATACCTGCTAATGAGGACGTTACCCCCGCAAAGCCTGAGGATGCAGCCATTCATGTGGTGTTGGCCAGCTCTGAGGAACCTGTATTTGATGAAGATGGCTTGGAGGAATCAACAGAAATGAAGGACAGGAGATAACGGAAGAGGCTGTGCCTGAAGCTCCGGTTGTAGTGGAAGTGGCTCCAGAAACTCCAGAGATCTCAACAGAAGATCTTACAGATGATGAAATCTTACTGGTAAACAAAGATGTTCCAGAACCACCAGTTACAGATTCTCCGAGCCCCGCCGAACCCACTGCCCTGTCTCCAGAGAGGGAGTCACCTTTTACCCGTATTGCTGATATTAATCCTGATTTTGATGCTGAGCCTGACGCAGACATCCCTTCACTGGTGGAGGTAAAGCAATAGAATGAACCAAGATTTGTTTTCAAATGTACAGCCACTGCATCTAATATACAAACTTCACTTTTTTAATCACCCAGATCCAGACCACTATCAAAGATGTGGATGATACCACCGCTGGAGACCATGATTATAATGTGGTTCAGTATGGTTATGGTTTGGTTAACCACACAGAGGAGGGCAGCACTGGATTCCCGATAGGTGGGGGCCATGGCACAGACCAGGCCAGTATTGCAATGCCTGTAAACCCCGGGCGAGCATTGATGGTTTTCTTTAGCCTGAGGGTCACCAACATGATCTTCTCAGAGGATCTCTTTAACAAGAGTTCCCCAGAGTACAAGGCTCTGGAGCAACGCTTCCTTGAACTGGTAAATGCCTGCATTTTACAGTATTAGTCATTTTCATTTTTCCCGGTCCCATGTGAAATTCTTTGGCTTGTAATATCAAATTGTATATTTTTTCAACTCTTCCCTAGCTTGTGCCCTACCTGCAATCCAATCTGAGTCACTTTGAGAACCTGGAGATCCTGAACTTCAGGAATGGGAGCATTGTAGTCAACAGCCGGATGAAATTTGGGAAGCCTGTGGCTCGTGGCGTCACAACAACTGTCTACTTGATTTTGGAGGACTTCTGTAATACAGCCTACCAGACCATGAACCTGGCCATTGACAGTACTCGCTGGATGTTGAGTCAGGTATTTCTCATTAATGATCAGTGCTGTCATCAAGACTACAACCATGACAGCATCTTCTTCTTGAAATTTATGTCACAGGTCTCTTAAAGAAATGGTTTCACAGCTTCTGTTTTCTTGCCGAGAGCCACAGCCCTTTCAGGACCAAGTCTCAGCAGCTATCCTGAAACACTTCCGGCACTTATTTGGGGATATAAATTAACCTTTGCAAATGTTTCACTTGGTGTTGTCTAAAAAAACTCGTAGTTTTGTAATTTCCATACATTTTAAACTCTTAGTTAACTTGGAAAAATGCTTGCAAAATATTAATGTATCAATTCAGTGTTGAAAAAAACATGTGCAAGTGCCCATGAAACCTTACGTTGAACCCCTGTCCCCCCCTGAGCCTGGTTCTGCTGCGAATGTTTCTTCCTGCTAAAAGGGAGTTTTTCCCTTCCCACTGTTGCTAAGTGCTTGCTCATAGAGATGGTCTGATTGTTGGGGTTTCTTTCTAATATTGTAGGGTCCTACATTATAAAGCACCTCAAGAAAACTATTGTAATGTACCATCGCTATATAAATTGAATTGAATTATTGAGACGTGTGGCAGAGATAAGCTGAGATGAGATAATCAGGGCTTCCCTGGATTGCAGCCATGCTGACAATATCATTATTTGCACTCTGACCAGCCGATTAGTGTGAGCACAATGACATTTCTCGTAAGGTAACTAATCCAGGTTTCAGCTGGATACATAAGTCAGCTAGTACTTGACCATTTGTAGCTATTTTAGTGATCATTCACATTTGAGCAGGTTTTGGGTGCACACAGGTGACTGTCATATGTGGAGAACAAAAGAAGAACTGCATTTGCCAGGGTTTCAATTCAGTTTTATTTATATTGCACCAAATCACAACTTTCAGTTGCCTCAATCTAAATGCAATCTCAAACCCATAAGCTGTAGACTAATGAGGAATTAGCTTTTTATTACCTTTTTTTGTTTTGTTTTTTTAACACATCCTGCATATGCAAACACAGACCAGCCAGATGAAAAAAAAAAATCACGACATGGCTATCCTATGCTATGCCAAGCCCCCCAAAATCTGGCCATTGGCCCTCAGATGCTTAGTTCAATTCAATTTTATTTATATAGCACCAAATCACAACAAACAGTCACCTCAAGGTGCTTTGGCATTGTGGGTAAAGACCCTACAATAGTTATGGTGTGCTGGTAGAAAAAATCCTCATACATTAAATCAGCACTTTTCTCCTTATTTACAGGTGACCAGGCTGACCCCTGCAAGTTCCAGGCCTGTAACGAGTATGCTGAGTGTAAAGTAAACAAGTGGTCCGGGGAAGCAGAGTGCGTCTGCATGCTGGGTATTTCAGTGTGGATGGCCTGCCCTGTCAGAGTATCTGTGAGCTGCAGACTGACTTTTGCCTCAATGACGGCAAATGTGACGTCATCCCCGGCCAGGGAGCCATCTGCAGGTAGGTGGGAGGGGGATTAAGGGAAGTGATCTGAGAGTGTGTGCGGGAAAGATGTCTGAGTTTGCACATTTGCGAGTCTAGTAGTTCATCACATAAGCAGATTTTCAGGTTTTAGCTGGGTCCATGCAGTAAGCCAGAGTCTTTCAGTTTTAAGGTTAATATTGTTTGTTGATTTTATATATATTCTTTTCTTAATAGTGTGAATTATTATATCTTTATTTATATTTATAATAACTGCGGCTGCTGTTACACCCAAATTTCCCCTCTGTGGGACAATAAAGGCTGTTTCTTCTTTCTTCTTCTTCTTCTTCTTCTTTTAAGCTGGCCTGCCCAGCTGGTAGTTCACATCTTCTTCTTCTTCTTTTTTTTTAAAAATGAGGCTTCTCATAAACCTAGCTGGCCTTACAAATTATAAACATGAAGAAGTTTTATATCTTTGTTGGCTACAAAATACAGTTAGCTCTCTTTTAAGATTTATGATTTGGCCTGAGTCAGAATCAGCAAATCTACAAAGGCTCAAAGCTTTGGCAGCTAATATTCATTTATTTTTCACACGAAGACATTTATTGCCCTGTACCTACATGAAAACAGTAATGCTTAGATGTAATTCAGTTTCCTCCTCAGGGACATATCTTTTTACATTTCTCTAACACAATAAACTGCAACCCCTTTTTTAAAATCTTTATAATACCTTAGATGTTGTTACTTTGTTGTAATGATCCAAAAAAAATCCCAGAGGATTACAGATTTTTTTTTTGTGTGTGATAAAGAATCTATCCAAACGTAGAAATTTGCATGCGCTGTGTAAGATGTGCATAAGATGCCAATAATCCAACATCAGCGACAGAAATATATCCGGTGGCTGTGTTCATGCTTTTGTATGTAGTGCGGTTAACTTGAGTGATTATGAACAGACAAAGACGGGCCTTTGTTCCAAGATGAGTGCTAAACATTTGTTTCACACCCACTACCACATCATAAAACACAGAGGCAGCTCCAGATGCTGTTGATTATTGTTTACCTCACACTGTCCTTACAAAAATATCGTGCTGCTCCACAGAGACACGAAACAAACGTGATAAGTTTTTATTCCAAGGGGAGGTATTAATGATTTAACGACATCTTGTCTTCAGTGATTACTTTTTAAATGCTTTAATATTCAATGAAGGTAAAATACATTATAACGTGATGCATGATGTGTGTGCGTGCATCATACTGTGGGCTGAAAGCATTTTCATCTTCTGCTGTTTCCAATGCCAATGTCATCCCCAGGTGTCGCGTCGGGGAGAACTGGTGGTACAGAGGAGAACACTGTGAGGAGTACGTATCTGAGCCCTGGTTTCGGAATAGCGATTGCCTCTGTAGCGGCTTCCTATTGGTGGCTTCTGGAGTCATCTTCTTCCTGGCCAGGACGTTACGGGATCAGTATGACAAGGATGAGTCAGAGGACCCCATACGGTGAGGAGTCCCAGTCAAATACTTATGTGATTATCTTTGTTACCCCGCTCCATAGTGAGAGAACGAGCATCCAGGGGCTTTGGCAAAATATTCAGAAGATACCTGAGTATCGATATAAACAATGATATGATATTTTAACAACAGAGCTTCAGTTTTCACATCCACTGAAGTTACATTTAAAACCATATTACCACTGGAGTTTAAATACAGTTTCAGTTAAGCTTTGGAACTGTATTTAATATTTGCCGCTACAGGGGAAAAATGATAATGATGGGTTATTAACGTGGAAAATTCTCAGCCAGTCTTGAATTTAAACAAACCATACCTTACTATTTGATAGTTGAAACAGAGATTCTTAAAGTTAGTGTGTTTGATGACTGATTCTCCTCCATGCAATCAGCTTTAAAGAAGCCTGATTATTTTCTTGAGGGGACAGAATAAGTTGAGAACTCCAGGCCTGTATCCACAGTCAAAGTTATCCACTGTACCATCTCTTTAATCGTTCTTAACTTCCAGCCACCGTCTCCTGCTACCTGAGTATTGGAGTCTGGTGTTCAGTCATCTTGTCCTGATTTGCTCTTTTCTTGACTTCCTTCTCTTTAAAGACATGCACATGCAATACACACATGCACGCACACACACACACGCACACAACCGCTCACACACACACACCACACACACAACACACACAACGCACGCACAGACATAAGTATCTATCTGGCATGGATCCAGAGCTGTCCGTGGAGAATGACTGTGCTGACCTCAGTCAATTAACTGATCAGATATGGTGCTGATCCATTTCTAAAAAGCCTTAAACACATAACACATTAGGCTTTCTACTAGTCTGGAATCTGACTTGCTGGCATAAACAGGCTGACTTATCTAAGTTTAATAAAGACTATTCGACAATAATGTCTTATTTCCTTAGACTCCCGGTGCCACGGATGAGGTAAATCATTTCGTAGCTGCAAGATATTATTGTGTAACCATGAATTAGTGACAAAAAACAAATATGTGTGTGTATCTTAATAATGTGTGGCCACAAGATAACTAGTCTGTTGTTTACTGGCTCCACGGGATGAACTCCATAATGCTATTATTACACATGACGCATGGATAAATTAGTTTTTAATTCCATTATATATTGATTTTGAGATGCTTTATTATTAAATCCTGCCATGTTCATCATGGTTGCTGTCACATGATTCTAGCATTTTACCTTATCACATGTCATGGTAGTCGCTTTAATTTGGCACAAAGTGTAGCCTATACAGTGCAATCAGAAGTCAATCGTTAGAGAGGGTGCTGTTCCAGCGAGTGAGGAATGGACATAAGGTGCAACAGTGTGTCTGTTTGACTTGTCCTCTGTAAAACTGAAGCATATTGCATGCAAAATTTTCATATCTGTTGAACATCTGCTTTGTCATTATTTAAAGCTTCTACTAAACAACATTTGTCAAAATTCATCATGCCTTACTGTTGTAATAGCCCTATGGAGCTTGGCTGTAGTAGTCAGTCATCTCACACCCCCCCCATCAGTAAGACGTGGCCACAGCTTCTTATTCCCATGTACGCCTTTGTCATGACCACACTTCATTGATGGCCAAGCAATCAGATCTCACACGTGGCCATGCAATGCAGGATGTATCGTTCTATTTATCGCCTTTTCCCCACAGTGTGACTAACTTCACTGTTTTTGGGCCATTTTGCAGGCGAGTAGAGAGTCTCCCATCTTTAGAGAGGGCGACCAAGTACAACCCCATGTATGAGAGTGAGGCGACCACAGGCTACAGTCACTACTACCGCCGCTATCCTGAAGCTCCTGTGTACAGCAGTGCCAGCGCCGAGGCCTCCACTGACTTCAGCAGCGAGGAGATACGACACATTTATGAGAACAGCGAACTGACCAGGGAGGTGTGTGTGAGAACTACTATCCACTGGTCGAATTAGAAGAGATGTGTTTACGACAAAGGGAGGGTGTTTGCCTTTTCTTTACCTTATTACTTTTCTTATTACTTTCTAAACTGTTGGATTAGTGAGCAGAAGTCATTCCCAATTTGCTCTGTCTACTCTGTACACCAAGCAAACACCAAGCTTGAGTTATACAGTACACTCTGGAGACTGTTTGGCTTGATTTTTGTGAGAGAAAATCTTGTTCCAATTTGGACTCAAGGCTGAAAAAGGCCAAAAGATTTTAGTGCAGCTGCATTACAGACCCAGGGAAACACATATCCCTTTCCCTTAATACTTACACAGTTTACCTGTCTAGGAGCTGATTAATTAATATCAGGTTGTTGTTGTTTTTTTTTTTTTAATCGCTATCTGCCTTTTATCTGTGTGTGTGTGTTTTGTGATGTCATGTTTTGAGTGAGCCACAGCCTGTTGAGTTTACTTTTTATCTGCCTCTGATGTAATGTTCCTACTGGACTTATATCCTGTGTTTCTGCAGGAAATCCAAGACAGGATACGCATCATTGAGCTCTACGCTAAGGACCGGCAGTTTGCAGACTTCGTACGGCAGCACCAAGCGTAAGTGGCTCACTTGTTTTCCTCTTTTTGGACCGTGATGAGATAAAGAAATAGACCAAACAAACCAGGATGTGAGGAATAGGGGAAGTGAGTTTGAGATACAGGAGGTCGACGGGGCACATTTATCATTCCAAAATCATCACCAGCCAGACCTGGAACTGATACAGTGAGGCTGAAACCATTACGAAATCCAGCTAGCCTGGCAATAGCAGTTTGCCTGTGGTGCTGATTGTTTTCAAGCCATATCTGGCAGCAGATCACCTCCAGGCCAAGCAGAGGGAAAAAAGTAATTTATCTACCTCAAAAGAATCTAATCATAATATCTAATGTTACAGCATGGTAGCTCAGTGATTAGCACTGTTGCCTCACAAGAGGGTCCTGGATTTGAACCCAAGCCGGGCCCTTCTGTGTGGAGTGTGCAGGCTCTCCTCATGTAATGCTGCCCATCCAAGCCCACAACATTCTTGCAGAAGAGGTTCTTAATATCAGGCGTTTCACTTCCTGTTTAAATAAAGATCAATAATGTGCTTTTGTATGTGTGTGCATGTGCTGCAGTGTCCTGGATACCCATACGGAGAGCTCCTCTACACAGATATGAAGCTGTCCTGTGAACAACAAGGTATTTCTTCTTTATTTGAACACTGCTTAGGGACTTTCTAGTTCTTTTTTAACAATACTCCTCAATATAATTGTTAAGAAAGGCGATCAAGTAAGAAAAGATATATTTAAGAACATCACAAGAAGTTAATTCTGAACTCATTATTAATAAAAAATGGTAGATATTCATACTTATCATTGATATAAGGTTGGTATTGTAATTTATGTTTTCCAGTGAAGAAAATGCAGGAAAGATGGCAAATTATTATCTAGATAAGAACAGGAAAACAAAACATAAAGATTCCTGGGGAACCGAATACTCCCAGTTTCTTGAAGGATTACTAGAGCAGATTGTTTAGATTAGTGTGAACCACACTGTAGATAGGAAGAAACTGAGCATGCTGTAAGAAAAGGTAATGATAAATGATGTCTTGCTTTTCCATTTTCAATGACCCATGGGATACTGGGTCTCTGCAGATGTGGAAGAAATTAAAATGACTTAGGATTTAAATGATTTTCAAGGGCATGTTCAGCATTTTGTGAAGTATGCTTATTTTTAACATTCTATCTTTTTAATTTAACACAGATGAAAAACAATATGCAAAACATCAAATTGATGTTGTTTTTATGAGTGATTGTGTGCCGCACTGTTACTAGTCTGGGAGCATTTAAGTGGTTGCTGGAGCCAGCTTTATATTTTGTATGGAGACTTCAGATTGATATCAGTCTTTTCATCTAACTGTCTCCAAAAAGTGAATTTACATATTTCCAACAGTTTCAAACTATTAAAGCCTGGCTGACCAGTGCACTCAGAGCATTTTGCACACGAATCACAGAGAAATAAGGCATTTCCTGAAGCTTAATGGTAAATTCATTTTTGCTGTACTCAATCATTAGAGGTAATATGTGCAAAGACATTCAAAAACAAAATTTATTCAAAGGCTATATTGTGTATACTGCATCTTGAGTGTGTACCGTAATGTATATTTTGTTCAAACTTTCATACTTGCACTCCTCTTACCCTTCACAGAAACATGCCACTGTTTCAAAACGTCAAAGCTCCCCGTCAAGGCTGTCATCGTTTCTTTGCCACAATTCTCAGAGCCTGCACTGTGCTGTTCAAAATGGACTGTCTCACAGCACGATTCTCTTACAATCTCCACAATGAGTCTGCGTCCGTCTCTGCCCGTGAGAGGGCAGAGGTGTTGATGCTTCTTCCTCTGCCCTCTGTGCCTTCGCTCAACTGGGTGAGCTTGCTGTGACATCACGGGATGTGTTGGCTGCTTATTTACTTGGACATTTCCCTGCAGGGAAAAGTGGACTGCATCCTGTTACTTGAAATTTTGACTGTCAAATTGCACCAAGTAGAATTTTTATGTAGTTTGGTGTATTGGATTCCTTTCATCATGCATATCCGTCCATTCTTAAAAGGGAAGAACATAAAGTGTGAACATATATGTATTGTGTATATATATAGCTGAACTAATGTTTGCTAGGGGAGATTTTTCTCTTTACAGTAGACATTCTCAGAGAAATATTGAGAGAGCGACCTTTTTTTTTTAGTAAATGGTGCTATTTGAATTTAAAATACTCTTTGAAATATGTGATTCACTTTTACAATTTAAAAGCTACACCAATTAATCAGTTATGTATATTTGGATAGTACTATACATTAAAAGGATAGTTCAGGATTTTGGGATGTACACTTTCTCAGTTTCTGGCAGGATTTAACTCGCCACGTAGAATTTAACATATAAACTCAACAGGAGCAAATCAGCAGTGTTTCATTTATAGATTCATTCATTTCTTCCGGGAAAGATTCAGAATAAGGTCGCTGAGGAACTGCAGAGCTTCAAACCTCCTCTGGCATTAACATCAGCACAGAAACTGTGTTCTGGGAACTTGGTGTCATGGGTTTCCATGGCTGAGCAGCTGCTATAGGTGTAATGTGTAGGTGGTCCACTAGTTTTGTCCACATAGTGTATATGAATATAGAAGATTTGTTTAATTTAACAGCTCTCTGTAGAAATTATGCTTCTTTATGTGTGTCAATGAACAAAAACATAAAAAAAGTGAAGGTCATCATCATTTGAAAACACTTCCATTGTGGATTTGCCTTTAGAGATGCTCCAGACAGAGCCAAGCAATGGGTTTTTGCTTATATTCAGATATTAAAGAATTATTCATTTTCCTATCTAAATCTACTCCAGAAACAATGTATGTGACAAAATGTCAAACTATTCCTTTAAGGTGGCCAAACGTAGCAATCTTGTAAGTGTTAGACTTTCTGTTTCTCATCATATATGACAAACTTTGGTGTTTGTTTATAATGTATGACAAGAGGCAGACAAGAATGAAAAAACTACGGTGGGGGAAGAAAGGCAGAGAGCACAAACCTTCTACAGCTCTGGGATCCAGAAATAAGTGAAAACACGTTTCAGTGAAGAAATGCTCCAAGGCAAGCGGCCCAGGGATTTGACCAAATGGTGTGCTTTCAGATGTCAAATGCAATGCAACTGGAAGAACAGGAAAACTAGGGAAAGCAAACTGATAAACAACATATGCTTTCTGGAAAGATGACCTCAAGCTGTGTCTTCTGCTGAAAGAAACTGCGCAGTTACCAGCAATTTTTAAAAAGTGTTCTGTCCTTTGTCTACCTATTTGACTGTGATAGTTCTCCTTAGTCTGAAACCTTCTGACAGATTCCAGTGCTTTCTTTGGTATTTTCATCTGTTCCTCTCTAGATTTGTTGGATTTCACCCTTCTCGTTCCTTGAGAGGATCCTCATAGATGCAGTTCAGCTTTTTCTTCTTTTTTATTGTCAGCCAGTTTATCTGCTCATTTTGTTATAGGAGTCCACAATAACATAATGTCCTAGCTTCTTGTTTACATGGCACATTTCCTATCCTCCATTCTTCTATTACATCTCTACATAAACACTGGTGAAACAGACTCTTATGATACTGTCATGCCTTTCGCAACTTATGTTCAATTTCATTTGTATATGTATGCTATTTTTTGTCTGCATACAGTTTTTGTCACCATCATTTGAACATCTGCCACATGGACAAACAAGCCAATCATCACATACAGTGTCCTGTCACAAAAATAGCAGCTGTACTCTAGGATGTAAATCGTGTGTGCTTCCAGTCTTTTAACATGTGAACTTTTTTTTTTTTTTTTTTATACTGATGACACCATGTTAACAGTGTTATCATACTGTGCAGCTGTGTAAATGACTGATAAAGTGTAACAAGTACAAAAATAAAATATTTTATTATAAAATGCAGAATCCGGTCCAGTGTGAAATGTCCAGAAGCACATTTACTTACAAATTTCCATTCCCATTTTTTTCACCACTATTTTTGATTCTACATCATTCTAATGTATAATGTAAGATTTTATTTACACACTGTCTACAAATTATGATGTACTGCTGTCAGTTTGTCTAAATGTAAACGTATCAGCAAATACAACAGTTCAGTCAGGACAAATCTCGTCAGAAGAACATTGTTATTAATACTCACTGGCCACGTTGTTAGATTTGGCTTTAGGTTCGACAAGCAGATTAACTCAGTGCTTAAAATCAGATTTTTCCATCTCTGTTCCATATTGAAAATTAAGCGTTTTATTTCTGTGAGAAATTCAGATATTGCCATTCATGCCCTCATTTCCTCCCATCTGGACTACAGCAATTCTCTTTACACTGGTCTAAGTCAGTCCTCTCTGTCCCGTCTCCAGCTTGTCCAAAACGCTGCTGGTAGGCTCCTTATAGGCACCCGAAAAAGAGATTAAAACTAGACCTAAAACTTATTTTTATTGGCATTTGGGTCCATCTGATTTGCTCATTGTGTCTCCTGTGCATGTGTTGGCCACAACTGTATATAAATATATAGCGCCTACTAGCATGCATTTTATTTATTTCTTATCTATTCCCTTATTTATTTCTCTCCATTCTGTCTTTTATACAGCACTTCGATCAATGTGAGTTGTTTTTAAACGTGCTTTTTAAATAAATTTGAGTTCGAGGTACACCTGTTCAACTGCTTGTTAATGAAAATATGTGTCAGCCAGTCACACGGCAGCAAACTCAGTGCACTGAGGCATGCAGACATGGTCAAGATGATCTGCTAAAGTTCAAACAAGCATCATCATTAATGGGGAAGAAAGGTGATTAAAGTGACTTTGAATGTGGTGTGGTTATTGGGTCCAGACAGTATTTCAGAAACTGCTGATCTACTGGGATTTTCTCACAAACCATCTTCAGGGTTTGCAGTGAATGGTCTGAAAAAAAGAAAATATCCAGTGAATGGCAGCTCTCTGGGCAAAAATATCTTGTTAATGACAGAGGCATCTCTGAACACACAACATGTTGAACCTTGAAGCAGATGGGTTACAACAGCAGAAGACCACACTGAGTACCACTCCTGTCCTGAACAGGAAGCTGAGGCTGGAATGCACACATTCTCACCGAAACTGGATAACAGAAAGTTGTAAAAATGTTATCTGGTCTGATAAGCCTTGATTTCTGGTGCAACATTCAGATGGTAGAGTCAGAATTTGGTGTAAACAACATCAAAGCACGCTTTGTGTCAATAGTTGCTGCTGGTATAATGGTGTGGGGTTAATTTTGGACTCTTAGGACCCATTGTAGATCATTTAAACACCACAACCTGCCTGTGTATTGTTGCTGACCATGTCCATCCCTTTAAAACTACAGTGTACCGATCTTTTGATGGCTGCTTCCAGCAAGATAATGTACCATATCATAAAGTTCAAATCATATCTAACTCACTGTCTTCAAATGGCTTCCACAGTCACCAGATCTCAATCCAGCAGAGCACCTTTGGGATGTGGTGGACTGGGACATTTGCATCACAAGTGGGAGAATGTGCTAACATGTCAATATGGACCAAATATTTCATATGAATGTTTTTAACACCTTGTTGAATCTATACCCTGAAGAATTACAGCAATTCTAAAGGCAAAAGGGGGTCCAACCCAGTACTGGCAAAGTGTACCAGCAAGTGTATATCTGCATTATTTTACATTTGGTGGTACAACAAGATCCCTTTACAGAGCCAAAAATGCTGAGTTCATGCTGCAGGTGTCGGTGGCAACAGATATGAAATTGGTGAAGTCAGACACAACATCAAAAGCAGGAGGTGGGTTGCAAAGTGACTTACAGATGTGCAGCAGCTACTGGCAGGCAGGCTAAAGCAGCTGAAATTGTGATATATATGGCATAGCCAGTTGGCTATGAAGAAGGACTACAGAAAAAACTGAGTCACTACATTATGTGGATGGGCACCGAGAGCAGCTTTCATCAGATGGTCTGCCAGGACTGAGAGGTGAGCTTGATGTCTGCCTGGGCCACGCTTAAAAATAAAAATAAATATTAATGCATTCAACATCACTGCTCATGCAACAGTTTTACTTTCTTCTAGTATGAGGCTATCCCAGATGATCTGAAGAGCAGACAAACCTCAGAATTACAGGTTTGCCTGCAACATGACAGTTTCTAAATTAGTACGTATGAGTAATGAGTCTGTGACACACACATTTATACGGATGTGCCAGGATCTGGTGTTTAACGGCTATGCACAAGTCCACGACACTGTGTAAACACACCATCAGTCTGGTGAAACAATACAGATCTGAACAGTGTGTCAATGTGCTGCATTCATAGAAAATCGGATCCAGCTGCCCCCTTTTTTGTTATGTTTTTAGTGTGAGCTATTGTTCCAGAGGTTTGGTTTATAGTTGGTGTGGTTTGGTGAGATCAATGGGTGTGTTAGCGCCAGCAATAACATAATTTAATTTTAATATTAGAAAATCTAAATCACCATGGTAATCAAGCAGGAGGGTGTGTCTACTTTGGGTCTCAGCGTGTTCAATATTAGTGACGAATGAAGAATGGAAAGGAACACTGAATGAATCTAGATTTTTCCAGTTTGGACTATTTAGCAGTATGATATTTCTTCATGGCAGCACAACATGAGTCAAACAGGGAAAACACCAAGTAATTTAGTTAGAAGATTGATGAATAGATGAAAATTTCAGCAGTTAGGGAAACTCCTGAACCGCTGTGGCTGACATCTGTTCAACTTCCTGTCAGTTATCTTGGTGTGTAATTTATGACAAACCAATTTCTTTAAGAAAAAAAAGTTTCTCACACGTGACCCAAATATAATTCCATACTTGTAACCCTGCTGTATGAGTAATGATAGTAAAGTTAAGAGTAATAAATTTTTATCTTCTGGTGGCTTTGGGTGAAGACCAGGGGGTGTCTGTGCCTATAAAATGTGCTCTATAATGTTTCTCTGAGTTCACCCAAACATGAGATCAAACCTGAACTCATTTACATTTGTAATGTACTGTTTGTGTGCTCTGTAATATTTATAATTATATAAGGAGTTTAGCTGAGCTGCACCTGCCAGAAAGTTGATTCTGTTCATCTGGACTCAGTGGTTTCAGTGGGAAGAAGCTCCATCACTCACACAAGTGACTTCTTCAGTCTGAACTGACTGCAAGTTTTCCCAGCCCTGTGCCATTGCCTAACAATGAGCCACAAGCTCAGTTTCAAGATTGTTAATATGCAAATTGTCAATTTGGCTTTGAGTACTATTCACAGAGAGTTGTTGAATTGCTGCAGTCACAGTAAGATGGTGAGAGATATGCTCTAAGGCCCCTTTCTCAGTTCAATGATGGTCATTCCAATTTCACATAAATGGCTTCCTTGACTCCCCCCTCAAACCACCCTTCCTCCCTGTCCAGGATGTGCACCCCATCAAAGAGTGGCCCTGACGAGGCAGCTCTTCTGTGCTGTGCCATTTACTTAGCCAGGAGTTATTTGTTTTCCCCTCTGTAAAACTAACTGCAATCCTCTTGGTACTTAACGGCGTACACCCAGTTCCTGGCATTGCGTTTTTGGCATTGCGTGCTTTGGGGTTTAAAAGCCACAGAGACGTGATGTTTTGAAAAAAAATACATCCCAGCTGTTCTGATACTCCTGACACATACAGGATCACTAAAGGTTTTTTGCTTGGGGAGCCGTAGTTCTTCTTTTCTCCTGGATGGCCTGGAGCTTTCTTTAGGAATCTTCCCAGCTTTAACAAATTGCCAGCTGGGATAAGTTATTCATGTTCTCTTTGATATGATGTTCTCCTGTTTCCCAGGCTGCTGTGTCTGTGGGGATGGTGTTTGCTTTGTGTTGTAGTGTCCTGATGACACCAAGTTTGTGCTCCAGTAAATTATGAGACTCAAACTTTAAATACTGATCCTATCATATCCTCCCTGGCGAGCCTGATGTAGTTGTCCACTGAATTAATGTGATCAGTGAATTGTGGTATTCTGAAATTTGATTTTTACCCAGATGTCATCCACATACCTGAACCAAGGTCTCGGTGGTTTTGCAGGACATGATATCAGAGCTTTCCTGTAACCTGGAAAAGGTTACTATTTATAAGGTCGGGGAAACATCCAGTCAGCTGAGACTGAAGAAGTCACGTGGATGAGTGATGAATCATTTGAAATGAAATGTTCTATTTTCAGTGTGTTTTATTCGACTTCTGTTGTGTTTTGTGTGCTTTTGCATTTCTTTTATATTTGCTGGTGTTTTACATACATGCTCAACCTGAGCCTGAAGCTGGGGAAAGTACCACAACTGTGGAAGACCTCCTGTGTGGTACCAGTACCAAAGACCAAGCATCCAAAGGATCTTAGCAGCTACAGGCAGCCCTGACATCGCATCTAATGAAGACCCTCGAGAGGCTGGTCCTCAACCATCTATGCCTTCTGGTGACGTATTTGTTGGACCCGCTGCAGTTCACCTGCCGGCCTGGCATTGGGGTGACGCCATCATCTACCTCCTGCAGTGAGCTCTGACCCACCTGGAGAAGCCTGGAAGCACTGTGAGGATCATGTTCTTTGATTTCTCAGTGCTTTCAACACCATCCAGCTAGTACTTCTGAAGGACAAGCTGGAGCTGTCAGGAGTGGACCACCACATGTCCCAGTGGATACTAGACTACCTCACTGACTGCCCACAGTACGTGAGGACACAGGGCAGTGTCTCTGACAGGGTGGTCTGCAGTATGGAAAAACATCCAAGGAGTGGACATTGAGATAGTGGACTCTTATAAGTACCTGGGTGTTCACCTGAACAATAAACTGGACTGGACTCCCAACACTGATGCACTTTACAGGAAGGGTCAGAGCAGACTCTACCTGCTGAGAAGGCTGAGGTCTTTTGGAGTGCAGAGGGCACTCCTGAAGACCTTCTATGACTCTGTAGTAGCATCAGCCTTTTTCTATGCAGCAGTATGTTGGAGCAGCAACTTATCTGCAACTGAGAGGAAGAGGTTAGACAAGCTCATCAAGAAGGCCAGCTCTGTCCTAGGATGTCCTCTCGACCCGGTGCAGGTGGTGGGAGACAGAAGGACTCTGAACAAATTAACATCATTGATGGACAAGGTCTCCCACCCCATGCGTGAAGTTCTTACTGAACTGGAGAGCTCCTTCAGTGACAGAATGCTGCACCCTAAATGCACAAAGGAGTGTTACTGCAGATCCTTCCTCCCAGCAGCTGTAAGACTTTATAACCATCACTGCTCCCAACAAAACCACCATCAATAGTATGTAAATATTGTATGGTAACATATATAGTATGTTGTAAATTGTCTGTCCTGTTCAAGGTTCAACACACAGGCACACCACGTACATTTTTCAAGTGAACCCCTAACTGGTTATATTTCTGTACAGCATTATTATTATTATTATTATTATCAGTTGTAGTATTATAGTATTAGTATTATTATTGTTAATCTTGTCTCACTTTTTATATATTTTTTCAACAATGTAAATTATATTTATATCTGTGGCTGCTGTTAGACCTAAATTTCCCCTCTGTGGGACAATAAAGGCTGTTTCTTCTCTTCTACGTCTTCTTTTCTTAAATTGCACTGGATTTGACCTCATTTGCTAAATGGTAGTTTTTGGTAAAACATAGATGGACTTTTTACTGTAATTATGTTATTTAGAAAATTTGTCAGTGCATACAACCCTCTATTCTTCACCCATGACCAGGAAAGCTGATCATGCATTTTAGCAACATTTGTCCTAGTACCACATTTTAGAGCCACACGTGCTGCCTTATTTTGCACCATTTGTAATTTTTTAATATTGCTTAATGATCTATTGGACCAAACAGCAGAGCAATAATCTAAATGACACAATGCAAGAGTTTGAATGACATCTGGGATTGTTTGTTTAGTTATATATTCAAAACATCTTTTAATAACTGACAAACTACTACCCATTTTAGAAACCACTCCTTGGATATGTTTATCCCGGGAGAGTTTACTGTCTATAAGAATTCTTAAGAGCTTCACCTCTTCCACTTGAGGTTTGGCTCTTAGAGAATGATTTGTACCAATGACAACACTCATTGTTTTAGAAACATTTAAAATGAGTTTGTTACTGTCCACCCAGTCAACTATACATTTAATCTCTCATTCAAGGTCAGTTTTAATCTCACTAATAGAATTTGCTGCTAGATATGCTGTAGTGCCATCAGCATACATTGAGATGTCTGCTTTGCTTAGCACTGAGTAATTTGTAAATATTGTATATAGAATTGGGCCAAGACAACTGCCTTGTGGCACTCCACGTTTTACAGTTTTACTATCTGAATAGCAGCCATTATAGTAGGCCAGTTGTTTCCTGTCACTAAGATAACTGCTGATAAACTGTAATGCTGATTCTACAAAGCCATAGCATTTAAGTTTCTTCAAAAAAATCTCATGATCAATAATGTCAAAGGCTGCTGAGAAATCGAGTAACACAACCCCAGTTATATTATTTTCCATTTCCCATAACCAGTCATCTGTGATTTGAGCAGTTGCAGTGGAATATTTTTCTCTGTAAGCATGTTGATAACTTGTGAAGAGGTCGTTGTCTTTAAAATAAGTGTTAATCTGTTCATGTATAATTTTTACCCATTATGCAGCTGCTCAGATATGGGAACCCATTCCATGAAGCTCTCTACACACTGGCATCCTAGCACGGTACCACACAGGAATACACTGAGCTACCCATTCTTTCACAAATGTTTGTAGAAGCAGTCTGCATGCCTAGGTGCTTGGTTTTATACACCTGTGACCATGGAAGTGATTGGAAAACCTGAATTCAATAATTTGGATGGGTGAGTGAATACTTTTGGCAGTATAGAGTAGTTTAAGGAACCTGCTGCTGAACACACTTTGCTGTTTGACTAGTAGGTGGTGAGAGGTGTTGTCCAGTATGTTCAGCAGTTTGTGCAACATCCTTTGCTCAATAACTAACCACCATTTCCTTGGTCTTGGCTGTTTTTAGGAGGAGTTGGTTATTACTACACCAGGAAACCTATTAATATAATATAGTGGCTGTCCATCAGACCAGCTGGACTCAAGAGCAGTTTTAACTGCTTGCAGGACCTCTTTTCAGTTTATAGTGTCCTTGGATCAGTAATTACACACATCACATAGAGACGGCACATGTTTAACCATAATTCACAGTTGTCTCTCAAAGCATAAACAGATGTTTTGCAGAATCTTTTGTAGTTATTAGCAGCTTGCTGAAAAATCAGGAAAAGCCAGTGAAGTTACCTAGATGATAAAGCAGTGATATGTATATGTATTCTTGTTTATGAAAAGAAAAGCCTCTGTGGACATATCACATTTGTCATGTTTCAATAATATTGAAACATGACATGGATTAGAAATGAAAGCCTTTTGATCCATCGTTGCAACTTGTAACAGCACACAAAGTTTTGATGTGGGTGAGGTTAGTTGAAATGCTTAATTCCTGTGTTACAGGAAGGTGGACATAAACGGGTACCTCGTCTTTCTGTGTCTGCCTCACCAACAGAGCAAGAGCATATAATCCTACTGGTAAGTCTACAGAGGTGTTGGTTAATATCTAAGTCTGCCTCTCCTTTCCTCATGTCTGTGCACACTCCTGTTAAGTGTCTTATGAAAGTCTACTGATTTATGAGCTGGTAAATAGCAGAGTAAATGGGAAATGCAAATACACTGCAGAAGCTACAGAGTTTATTTCCTGTATCTGTGAAAAAGAGTTTCCTTCTAACTGAAGTTGTTTCCTACATGCAGGCTGGTGGTGGACACTTATTACTCATAAGATTTGTAATCATTGCTCTTACAGCTAGGAATATTTTTGTTATTAAAGCTTATATAAAAGTGTGGTGTTTGCATGCAGCTCAACTTGAATGACATTTCACTGCAACACATTTTGTTTTTTGTTTTCTTTTGGAAATTATCTAACTTTGCAATGATTTGCATATATTTTATCAGCGCCTGATATCCCTGTCAATCTAAGCACCATTCTGAGAGCAGACCAGCTGCCACAGCACCCAAATAATCTGTGCACTGTGTGAAAATCTCTGGAGCCAAAGAAATGGTGTTCGGGGAAGCCCTAGACGTTTATGACCAAGTTGTAATAGAACTTTATCACTTGTAATAGCATTTCTCTTGCTTTATTATTCAGTCTCTCCTTCTTTCACCAGGTCCCCTCTTGTCATCACTTTTTTTCTCTGTATGCCTGATCTAGACCCATAATTGTTTCCAGCGTGTCTCTTGTGGGAGTGAGAGTGAAAGATGGAAGGTGAAAGTAAATCACGTCAAGGAAAGAGTCAAATAAGACACATGGCTGGATTACTTTTCTGTTTCAGCTCACGTACTTCACCAACAGTGTAATAATGGGTGACCAAGAGTTCAACCAAGAGTCGTTTTATATTTATATTTACTCTACATATCTATATAAATAAATAGAACATAAATATGGGACTGATTGTATTAAAATTAGCCTGTTTTTTTGGGTCCCCTGAAATGCTCAGGTGCTCCTTTTCTATATAAATGTAATTTTAGTCCATTGTTAGATGATTGCTAGATGACATGATGGCATCATAGTATAATATTCAGGTTTTTTTGTTAATGAAGTAGATGTCATGGCTGTGAAGTAAACATGATACAATACTTTCATTGTGTGTCATACTGTAGGTGCATGAATGCTAAAAATGGGTCACTTTAGTGTGACATCATAACATCTGATATACAGTACATAGGGCTTTTTCACAATTCAAGTGATTGTGTAGGAGTTTTCCTGGCTTGCTTGCCTATGGGACTGGCCAAATTTATTTATTTTTTACCAGCAATAATGGTCGTCTGTGAATCAGTTCAGACCTAAATGCAAGGAGTCCTTTTCTAAAACATGCTGAACGTATTTGCCCTTAAAAATACTCTAGGATCAAACATTAAAAGTAGATTTGAAGGTTTTGTAAACCATCAGCAGCCTCGTCACGCTTGGCTGTATTGGCCCTCTCGTGGTCCATGAAATCCCACAAATGTGTCTCACTCTGCATTTGATTGTTTTTTTTTTTTTTGGATCATAATGTTGACACCGAATCTTAGGCGGTAAATAGGCTTCGGCCAGGTGTCAGTCTGGTAGAATATTTACTGCTATTGTGCTTGATGTAATTCATCATAGAGTTGAACTTGTCTGCCGTGGATGTGTCTATACTAGAGTCATCCAGGCCTCTGGGGATCCATTTAGCATAACAGTGTGTTGATTTCATTTTGTTGCTGCATCCCTCATTTTTTCAGCCGGAATCTACTTTCTCATCCACAAATCCCTCTCTGAGCATAATTCCAGTGTTTTGACGATTAAAATGATCTATTTAATTTTGCGTGTTAGGGTCCTTTTTCTTGCTTGGCAGTCACTGCCAAGGGCTTCTCCCTCTCTCTCTGTCACCCCTGAGACCTGGTGTTTTGTGAGGTAACCTCTCAGAGAGTGATTTATACCATACAGATGTTCTGGAATGAGCTCTTGGGAAGTAGTTCAGTGTCTCTGTGATGAGTGTAATGCCTTTAGCTGTGAAACAGAGGAGTCCAAAGAAGTCAGAAAGGAAAACATTTAGGATACTGTTTTCTTCAGAGGAATGCAGTTTCATCTTGGGAGTATCCAGAAAAGGCAAATGAGTGTTGTTAAGCTATATTAGAGTCACACTTTTTTGTCACAAATGTATAGCCTTGTGAGGGTAAAGCTGTGTCCACACAGAAAATACTCGACCTGTGTTTTCCAGTTGTTGATCTCACACAAATCCGATGCTTCATTCCTGCTGCCTACACAGGTGGTGTGGATTTTAGAGCATATTTGACCTTGCAGGAAGTTACTTTTCCTTGATCACATTGATTGTTTTTTCACTTCCACGTAGTACCTGATGTTTTAAGATTAACTGCTACTTCACTACAGAAGCACCATCTTATCTTAGCTCACAAGTGTTTCTATCACAAACAGCTCTTACTCTCATCCTTCTTTAATCAGGGATAGTTTTGGATTTTTGGCAGCAATACTAACCAGCTGACTGTTTTTCAGTATCAGTTTGATTTGCTGGCACCATTTGTCCCTTTGTTTTGGTGATTGTTGGTATGTTGTTCAAACACTAAAGGTTCAGTCATAGGCTAGACTAGTCACAGGTTTTAAAAAAAAGCCAAAAAAACCTTTGATGCAGTGAGGCATTTGTCCCCAGTGACACAAAAAAATGCAAAATGAATGCTTTTTTCCGATGCCTTTTCCAATTATGTTCCTTTTCTGTTAATTGTGTGTAATGGAGACTTTGCATTATTTATAACTGAACTGGAAATGCTAAATCAAGAGTGTGAAAAACATGATCTCAGCTGTCTTGTTCCAGACTTTTGGTCAGCAGAGTCCTCCACAAGGTGCAAGTGGGAACAAATGTTCATAGGGAAAAAGATGCCGCAGGGAAACCTCCTCTGGCCCATCAATGCCTCGGCTCATGGAGGGAGACAGGCATTCCTTGTTTGGATTAGAAAGAAACTGGTCACATGGCTGCTGAGCTCACAGTCTGGTGTTATTTAGATTTTAGTAGCCATACTGTTAAATCCCAAGTACTGGCTTTATGACATCTGGAAGACTGCTACACAAATTGAGATCAAAGTTTCAATATTCTTACTTATTTAGTCAGCTTTTTAAGTGGAATTACAAAATCCTGCGATTCCTAAGAATTCATGATTTTCATGGACAAAATTTCTAAGTGTAGCCAAGTGGTGGAAGGTTTCCACTTACGTGGTCTCGGGATCTTGTCTCTGTTTTCTGTGGATGATGTGGTTCTGTTGGCTTCTTCAGGTGGTGACATCCAGCTCGCACTGGAGCTGTTCACAGCCGAGTTTGAAGCAGTGGGAATGAGAATGAACACCTCCAAGTCTGAGCTGGAAAAGGGTGGTGTGCCCACTCTAGGTCAGGGATGAGTTACTGGCCCAAGTGGAGGAGTTTAAGTATCTCGGGGTCTTGTTCACGAGTGAGGGGACACTGCACCAGTCTCTGGTGGTGAAAGTGAAGCTATCAGTTTGCAGGTAGACCTACGTTCCTACTCTCATCTATGTTCACAAGCTTTAGGTAGCGACTGTAAGAAAGAGATTGCTAATAAAGTGGCTATAGGGTGAGGAAATGAGTCATTTCGTAGAGTAGAGCCGCTACTCGTCCACATCAAAAGGAGCCAGTTGGCGTGGTTCGGGCATCTTATTATGATGCCTCCTGGGTGTTTCAGGCATGTCCTACAGGGAGGGGGCCCTGGGGCAGACCCAGGATGCGCTGGAGAGATTATATCTTTCGGTTGGATTGGGAACTGCTTGGTATCCCCCTGGATGAGTTAGAGGAGGTGGGTAGGAAGAGAGAGGACTGAGGTTGTCTGCTTAGCCAGCTGTCTCTGCAACGCAGCCTGCGATAAGAGGCAGAAAGTGGATCAGTGGATGAATGTCCTTCCTAAGCATAGTTTATATGAGAGAAAACAGTGTTTAAACTCAAAGTCAAAAGATGATCAAAGTCAAAGCTGAGCCTCTGTTTGCTATAGCAGATTTTTGACCTTGGCAGCTCATGTGAAACCAGAGAGGGCCACAGTCATTTCAGGGTGAGATGGCTTCAGTAAGTCAGTTCACTTCAATTATCATTGAATGAATTTGGGATTTCTCTAGTTTTCCCTTCTTTAGATTTTTCACATCTGTAAACCAGAATTGCTTTCTCAACACAAGGAGCCTGACCAAGTTTTTATTTATTTATTGATGTTTTCTGTGCAGTTAAGCAGGAATGCGAGCTTTCACAGCAGCTACTTTACAAGTGCAGCAAATAATAATTTATAACATTAAACAGACTTAATATACAATGAAATCCACTAATGATCAAAAGATGTTTTAACCCTGTAAAGCCTGAACTATGAAATAATTGCAGAAAATTAGAATTTTTTAGAAAATGGAGTGTTTATTGAGCCCTCTGATAGTTTTTTTTTTTTGGCCACAGTGGCTTTTCATGACAGTGGAGAGAGACAGGAAATGGGGGAAAGATACAGGGGAAGACACGCGGGCAAATCGGCGACGGGCCGGGACGCGAACCCGCGCCGCAACGTGGCATGTGCGTGTGGTCGTCGGCTTCACCACTAAGCCACCCACCTGGACAACCTTGTCACCTGGACAACCTTGTTAACTTTCTAGCAAGAATTGTAGTCAAGAATGATTTTACAATAAAATGTGAAAGGAGTTTAAACTCCAAGGGAAAAAAAATCCCATGAGGACAAGTCTGAATCCTGGCTTCTGGCTCCAAGGACTACCTTTTATCCTACTGAGCTAACTCTTAACTACTAACGTTCTCATCACAGGCTTTATAATGATGAATGATTGCTGTGACAGTCCAGATATGTTAAGTTCACAAAGGCACAAATAAGAGATTTTGCGGTTTTTGCCTTCATATCAGCTTTCACTGATGCACTACTATCACAGTTTCACTCATGTGTGTTGGGTAGAAACCCAGGGTGAACGACTCGTCCTCGTGCTGCGAAGGCCATCCTAATACTTGACATCATAAACCATTATTCTATATCTTAATTTACACTTAGAAATGATTGTGTACACACATTAGTTAACTCATTCTGTTTGACAGGAAGTTACTTCACATAAATAGCATAAAGTATTAATTGGTGAGCTTTAGAGTTTCTTCTAGACAGATGTTGTTACCTCTGGATGAAGCCAGGCTGGCTGTTTTTCTCTGTTTCCAGTTGTTATGCTAAGCTACGATAGCTGAGTGCAGGCTCTGTCTCAAATAAAAGCAGTTTGTTTTGTTTGGCTCTTCCTGCCAGGTATTTCTCATCATATCTGTGGTCAAGAGTGATAATGGTTTAGATACCTTGTGCTTTGTGGAGGAAACTGTAGCTTACCAACAAATCTAACACAGAGAAAAACATTCTGGGTCAACAGGAGGGAATGTTTTACATCAGCAGTGATTACAATACTCATTTGAAAGAAAATCATGGTTCACTTACCTTTTTCTTCACAGATCTATTTTTCCCCACTAACTTGCTTCCCCTCATGTCCTGCCTCCTGTAATCTTCTGAGTCTCTCTTATCTTTTATCAACTATGTCTCCTTGTAAACAAGAATATTAGAGCCTGTCCAGTTTTTAAAGCCGTACTGGCTTGGTGGCATATAAAGTATCTACAGAATATCCCTGATCTTATATTAACCTTAGACAATTTAACCTTAAAGAATTACTTTCAATTGTGTTTTAAGAGATTTTCATAGCAAGCAGTGCTGTAAAATAAGTTGCCTAACTTTACTTGAGATCAGTTTTCCACTGTCAAAACAATTCTTGATATCATTTCATCTGCTTTAACAGTAACCATTGCATGACATAATTTTTAGGCTGGAGTTTTTGCAGTTTTTTTTTTTTTTTAATAAAATGAAATCTCCCCACTGAAGTTGACACATTGTGGTTTTACTGAGGATTAAGTGTCTGACTGTGTCTTGGTTGAGTGCACTAACTTCCTGCTGGTTTGGTAGATAACCAGGGGAGATGCCAGAACATAACGCATAATTAAACAGAAGCCAGCATGTGGTTTGTGTGGGGGATTATGTTTAAAAAATGAAAAATTGTGTCTTTGATTGTTCACACAGATTTAGATTGGGGGGGGGGATCAGGGAGTGGTGTATGTGTATGCTTGTATATGGCCACATGCACAATATGTGCTGGACATTATTTTATGTGGCAAAACATTACTGAGCTCAAGCAGACAACCTCACTGATTTGGACTGCAGTGGATGATAGAAGAATGGCCCTACAGCTCACAGTGGCTCTACTGAGCAAAAGAATGCTGCCACCAGCTGCAGTCCAAGACAGCTGAGTTGGAGCACATCTGACGTTGGGATGAGATCCTCTCTGGGGAAGCAGCTGATTTTTTTTGAGGGCAACAAACAGCAACACGGCCAGTGAGCTGGCCAGTAGGGAAAACACAAGATTTGAAGAGTCGGAGGGGGAATGGTTAGAAGTGACTAAACGTTCAAAATAAGGGGTTGTAAATTAAGTAAATTGATCACAAATGCTGTTGTTCTCTCAGACATATTAAAAACAAAAAGAAGCTAACTTTGGTCCACAGCATACTTGGGTGGTCAATCATATATTGCCAAAAGTATTCGCTAGTCTGCCTTCACACATACGAGTATATGAACTTGAGTGAAATCCCATTGTTAATCCATAGGATTTAACGTGAAGTCGACCTATCCTTTGCATCTATAACAGCTTCAACTCTTCTGGGAAGGCTTTCCACAAGGTTTCGGAGTGTTTATGGGAATTTTTGACCATTCAGAAGCACATTTGTGAGGTCAGACACTGATGTTGGCCGAGAAGGCCTGGCTCACAGTCTCCGCTTTAATTCATCCCAAAGGTGTTCCATCAGGTTGAGATCAGGACTCTGTGCAGGCCAGTCAAGTTCTTCCACACAAACTGTCTTTATGGAGCTTGCTTTGTGCACTGGTGTGCAGTCATGTTGGAACAGGAAGGGACCATCCCCAAACTGTTCCCACAAAGTTGGGAGCATGAAATTGTCCAAAATGTCTTGGTATGCTGAAGCATTAAGAGTTCCTTCACTGGAACGAAGGGGCCGAGCCCAACTCCTGAAAAACAACCAAACACCATAAGCCATGGAAACCCATTCCATGAAGCTCTATACACACTGTTCTTGAGCTAATCTGAAGGCCACGGGCAGTTTGGAGGTCTGTAGTGATTGACTCTGCAGAAAGTTGGCAACCACTGCATACCATGCACCTCAGCAACCACTGACATTGCTCTATGATTTTATGTGGCCTTCGACTTTGTGGCTGAGTTGCTGTCATTCCCAGTCACTTCCACTTTGTTATAATACCACTAACAGCTGACTGTGGAATATTTAGTAGTGAAGAAATTTCATGGCTGGACTTGTTGCACAGGTGGCATCCTATCATGGTACCACGCTGGAATTCACTGAGCTCCTGAGAGCGACCCTTTCTTTCACAAATATTTGTAGAAGCAGTCTGCATGCCTAGGTGCTTGGTTTTATATACCTGTGGCCATGGAAGTGATTGGAAAACCTGACTCCAATGATTTGGATGGGTGAGTGAATACTTTTAGCAATATAAAGCAAGCCATCCATCTTATGGCTGGCATTCTTAAGTAAGTTTTATTTGTGAGAAACATTGAATGTTGATGGATTCTGTCTAAATCTCAGTTAAAAAAAGCCCCCAACAACTCAAATGTATAATAAGTACCTGAAGCTGATCCATATTTTTGTGTCTATTTGATATGATATGTGTTATGTAGTGTGAATATTGCCCTTTTTTTTTTTTCTCTGTTCAGTTTAGGAAGCGATGAGCTCTTTAGCCAACTGCTGATCTTAGCAGTGCTAAAAATCTTTTTGCTGTCTGGCCAATAATAAGAGTTGTTTGTGACAGACATATTGAAACCAGATGGTCCTGTGCCCAAATACATTTTCCAAGGCTCCAACCAGTGTGTGTGTGTGTGTGTGTGTGTGTGTGTAAAATCAAGACATTGCAGCTTGCACACCAACCTGTCAGCTGGAGATGGAGTCACGTGCATGATGTATAATGTATAATGTATAATGGAACACAGTTTTTATATGTGAGACCTTTTCATGTCCTCGTCCTTCACTCACTAATTTTTGAAGGATTCTTCTCTGTGGTCTGTTGACACTGTGAGATCACAGATCTATCTACTGGGAATACAGTGCAAAGTTACAGTAAGTAATTGCATCTGTGTGTTTGTGTCTGGATATGCTGTGAGCACAGTCGGCCAGGTGGATTAAAGAATGTTATGAAAAATGTAAAAGACCTGGGAGGGAGAAGGGCCAGCTGGGGTGATTGTGGCACTTGGAAGCAGAGGCACTTTTTCCAGTCTGTCCATTAATCGCCTGCTTACGATTAGACTTGGATGTATTTGCCATCAGAAGATGGGTACACTGTGGTCATAAGGGGATGTGCATGCTCAGCAATACTCAAATAGGATGTGGAGTTTAATTAAATGATGCTCAGTTGGTACCAAGGGGAACAAAGGGTGCTAAGAAAATATCCCCCACACAATTACACCACCACCACCAGCCTGAACTGTTGATATATGACAGGAAGGATCCAAATTCTGACCCTACCCTCTGAAGGTTGCAGCAACAATCGATGCTGAGTAGTTGAACAGCTGTACCTAATATGTACTTGTTCAACTAATGATTGTGCATGCATCTAAAGTATGTATGTTTTCTCTGAAACCTTCCACAAACCTTAAAATATCTTATTTACTAGGACAAAATGCATATTGCAAATGTAGTTTAAGGATATTCCAAAGTTTTGTTCACACTACAAGCAATTTATTACTGCTCTTGGTTAAAATAGTCAGTATTCCATATCACACACTGGGTTGTACACTGTCGTTGGTATGAGGAGATAAGGAGAGCCATCAGGGAGTTTATTTCCTGCTACCAGCATCAGCAGAAAGTAATGATTGTGACAGTAAGAGAGCTTTTGAGCACGGCAAAACTTTGTTAAACACAGCCATTTCCGATGCAGCCTCCTTTCAGCTGGAGGCAAAATAATATTGAAGTTATAACATTTGTATGATTCTCTATCAGCTGCTGTTTTGTTTCTTTCTTTTTTTAACCTTGTGTCTCGTTTGCTACCACAGTAAAGACTCTCACACTGAGCTGAAATGAAAGAGATGTCTACCAGTTAGAAAAATAAAAAGTCCTTTATTATAAAATTTCTTGTTTTTGGGATGGATGTCATACTGTTTGAATACTTTAGACTGAAAATCTATCACTTTTGCTTTCTAATTTTGTTTCACTTTTCATTTTTGTTAAAGTTACTGTTTATTTGCATTTCTAGTCTCCCAATTCAAATTAGTTAAAAATGACCCTATAAACATATTTCTGATCTGACAGCTGCCCCCCCCCCCCCCCCCCCCCCCCCACACACACACACACACACACACACACACAACTGGAACCACTTACTGTACATTCTTTCCTTTGTTCAATGTCCTATTTTCACACACAACACATTTTCCACATGGCTATCAACTGCACTAAGACTAATTCAGATACTTTGAGACACGTTCTGTTTAGCGATAAAACATCTGTTGCAAGTCTAACTTACATTTAGATATAGTGAAGCCTTATGTTTGCAGCTCTGACAGAACAGATAATGAAAGTAAGTCTTCTTTTGTTGTCTCTTATTATTGTTTGTATCAAATATTATGCTCTCTGATTTTGAAGATAATCACCACATATTTTCTAAAACATGGAGCTATTGTGCATTGAGTTCCTAGTGTGTGGTGTGCTAAAAAGAAGGGTTGAATGTGTATAGACTTCTTTTTTTTAAACTCATGGTTTGAAATGTTATTGGAAAGAATTAAATGTCAGAACTAGGGTCTAAAGTTCATCCCAAATGTCTGGCAAATCCTCTAGCAGGTACTACCTGAGGCTAGCTGTTTCAAATCCTCTTTTCAGTGGCTGGAAACTATTTTAATGGGAAACACAGGGATGAATAAAAAAGAAAAGAGTTAAGAGCTAGAACCTTCCTCTTCTCCAGGCCCAATTAGATGTTGGCCTGTTTCTGTCAGGAATCTTTCAGCAGTTTTTTTGGGGGAAGCATACTTTATGACACCAGCAGCACATCTCTCGAGTACAGTCCCCTGAGAGAGCCGGAGAGAGAAAGATTAAAAAAAATTCACAGTTCAGTATTGACATGTTTGAAGTGACCTGCCAGCCATATTATCCTGTTTGGTAATGAATTGAGATATTATGTAAAAAATGCTCCTGGTAAATTGCTGAACAAAATGCTCATTTGTATCAAATTAAATGCAATCAAACATTAGCATGGTCATTACAGACCTGGCCCTGAATGCTGCCATGGAGAATATCTCCCACATGCTGCACATGCTGTTGGGTTGTCTACAATTCATTGCGGTCTACTCACCTTCCCTTTTACGTGGGGGGCTTTCTGGTGTGTATTTATTCACAATTTTGCTTTTCGCGCAATACAGTTGTACACGTTTATGGGATGCTGGGGTTTGTGCCAGAACTCTCTAATGGTTTTCACTTGTGTTTTTCACTGCAGAAAGTTTTTGTCAAAGGCATCATCAGTATTAGTGTACAGTGATACAGTGGGGATTTTTTTTTGTTTTTGGCAAGTGCAAAGACGTATGGGAATCCAAATGTTTAAGCTCATCAAACGTTCATTTATTTCATCTTTATACTTTGGTTGTTGTGTATATTTGATGTGGTTTTCAGTGTTTGTGTGACTGAGAGCGCTGTTTAAGTTTCGGTAGCAATAAGTCACCATAACAGCTGACTGGATTACCACTAATTTCTTCATATTTTGCATGTAAAATGAGAAATGGGTGCAGGGCTTTATTGAAACAAACATGTATTTCCATTTTTGTGCAAATATGAATCAGGAAGGGGTGAATACTTTTTCACAGCACTGTATGTATGAGGCAAAAACAGAGTTTTTGGTGTGATCGGCTTTATTCATCAGCACAGTCTGAAATCTCTGAGGCAGTTTTCATGTCATTTCTTTAAGTAGTCTTCAGAAAAAGGCCTCCAGGCTTCTTGAACGACATTCAAAGTTCTTCTTTGGATGTTTCTGCCTTTTGTTCTCTGTCAAAATATCCCATACTGCTTCAATAATGTGGAGGTCCGGGCTCTGGGGAGGCCATTCCATGATTAAGAGTGTTCCATTGTGTGCCTTTCTATCCAGATATGTTTTTACTGCATTGGCAGTGTGTTTGGGATCACTGTCATACTGAAAAATGAAGGCATTGCCAATCATATGCTTTCCAGATTATATTGTATGGTGGATCAAAATCTGATGGTACTTTCATAATTCCATCAATTTTAACCAGATCCCCAACACCACTGGCTGAAATGCAGCCCCAAACCATGACAGAGCCGTGTTTTACACATGGTTACAGACACTCACTGTTGTACCTCTCTCTTGACCTCCTCATTACATACTGTATTGATGATAATTTAAACCAAAACTTTCAAATCACATTGGTAGCCACTGATTTTCAGTCCAGTTCTTGTGTAATTTGGCATACCTCAGCCTTTTCTCCCAGTTTCTCTTTCTTAAGAATGGCTTCTTGGTAGCCACCTGTCCACTGAGACCATTTATTTTTAAAGATATTTTTTTGGTCTTTATTTGATAATGGAGATAGACAGGAAAGCGGGGAGGAGAAGTGGGGGAAGACACACAGCAAATGGCGACCAGCCGGGACTCAAACCTGCACCATCCACACAGCCAAGTGGCATACATGGTCACCTGCTCATGCCCTGAGCTACCCTGGTGCCTGCACTGAGACCATTTCTGACGAAGCTTCAGTGAACAGTAGATGGATCAACTGAAGGTCCAGATCCTGGTCCTGTGTCAGGTCTTTGCTGGATTTTTCCTGTTTCTTAAGAACATGACTTTCAGATACTGATCATCTGCTTTATATGTTAGTTTTTTATGCCTGCCACTTCTTCTTTTGTCCTCCACTAGTCCAGTTTCCTCAAATCATTTTTAAAGGACACACTGCACACCTAGTTTTTGGCTAATAGCTCTTTAGGAATCACCTTGTTGGTCCAAAATACTACTTCATGTCTGCCAATTTGTGCGATCTTTGGAACTTTTCACAGTTAACTAATGAAATGGAAAAATGAGTTGAATTAATGGGGTGCTAGCAACAAAGGGGATAAAAATAGAATTTAAAAATGTTTCTTTGTTAGGTTGACTGCTATATGTAGATGGGACACTCATTTATCCCTTGAGTTAGATGCCTTTTTTAATGCTTGAATGACAAGGCCTAGACTGAAAATGAGTAAAAAAGCAGCCAATGTCCAAAAAAAAAAAAAAAAAAGTTTGAAAGGCCTTTAGAAAGCCTGGAGAACTACTGCTCAAGACCACTTGGCAAATGGCAAGAAAGTCTGGCTCCTTGGAAGCAAAATATAAAGAAACTAGGGGTGACTGAAGACTTTTACACTGTACTGCAGTTTTAATTACATTTTCCAAATGCCAAATCACTTTTCTTCTATATAAAAGTTTGCTTTGCAGTCCTCCCCTGCAGAGCAGAAAACCCACTCTGTGAGTCCATGTGAATGAGAATCAAGTGTTTTTGCCATTAGAGGAGATTGAAAATATAGTAAACAACCACAGACCACTGGCTCATGAGTTTCTCTCTGGCAGTTTAAGGATATCCCTCTCCACTAGGAATGCTGCTTCAAGCAACAATTTTGCTTTACTGGCTCACCATCAGCTGTCTCTTAGATTTGCTTCAGATGCTGCTCCCGAGGAAACACAGAGTGTTTCACTTAGGACAAGATGCACCAGTCCATACTGATTGGGTTCATCACGTCCAGACTTCTGTCTGTATACAGTGTATGCTGTGTGTTAGATGGTGATTGTGAACAAAGCCCTTCCTACCTGTTAAGTTCATAAATAATTTGGAGTCAGTTTAGTATTTTTTTTAATTCATATTTGTAGCTTCATGAGTAAGAAGCACACACAGACATTTGTTCAGTTTCTCTGAATTCTTTTGAATTAGTTTGAATGTTTTAGTCATTTTTGCATGTTTTTGAAATTAGTTTTCACTAATTTCTCTGTTGAACTGTGCTAAATACTGTAGTAGTATGTTTAGTCAAAACAGATGTTCTATACAACAAGCAGCTGTTATCAGCTAAAAAGGTTTAAAAGCATTATCCTAGTCTGATAGCTTTCACCAAAACTCTGAGGAAAAGGCAACATGACTATAGAAAGTGGCTACAGTCAATATTATTCATGATAAACAAATGATAACGTTGCTTTCTGACTGCTGGGTGTACATAAATAAATGTTTGCTAAACAGTTTGCCATGCAAGGTCATGTGTCACTGTGTTTATTATCTTTATAAACATTTCTGGACATGAATATGTAGAATCTGTAGGTGAGGGCCAAGAGTTTTGGTACTGGAAGCTTTCTGTTTTCTGTTTGGCAAATAGTACTATGACCACAGCCACATTTGAGCAGGTTTTGGTTGTATGCATGTGATGCATTTACTGAAATCTAATTATAAAGCCATTGGCTGTCATTAGACAACCCAGCCATCCTTTCAAGTGTTTTCTTCTGTTTATCCAGTTCAGGGTTGGGGGTTGGCCGGAGCCATATTTTAGCTGCCATAGGGCGAGAGGTGGGGTAGATTCTGAACAGGTTGCCAGTCTATTGCAGGGCTCACTGGACACTCAGAGCACAGAACTGAGAGTGCTGACATCCCCCGTAAGTGTAGCTCAGTGGGCAAACAAGAGGCCACATGGCTAGAGTCTAATGACCTGGGTTCACGTCTGACCTGTGGTCCTTTGTTGCATGTCCCCCCCACCTCTCTCTCCACTTTACTTGTATCTTCATGAAACAGAGTATTCCACAAAGAAAGGCTGTCTAGTACTAAAATTATTATTATTATTATTTTTTAAACATTTGCATTTCATTTTTGTTAATTCAATAACATCTATGGACATTGTTTTAAGACTGGTATTTACTCTCTGATTTGCTGATTAGGAAGAAGTGTTTTTTTTCTCTAGCATTTCTCATCTCACTCTGCCTTGGTCTTTGGGACCAGAAGACTTAGTTAGCCTAAGATTGCTCCTTCTGCCCTCACAGGTATAAAGTTGACATTGACACTAAACTGAGGGATATTTTTTCAGGTGGAAATTTTAAAAATCATTCTAGGGTTTATCTGCCACATGCCCTTGTTGTTTTTTCATTTCAGTCAAATACACAATTCCCTATTTCCCATCTACCACATGGATAATCTCAACAAGGGCACTTTTCGTTGGAAAAGGGAAATCTGGACATCAAGGGAATTTCATATCTCACTGTTTTCTTCATATTCCGGGCATTCCAAGAGAAACTATGCTTTTGCCCTTGTTTCACCTTGGGCACAGAATCAGTTTTGTCTCTTAACTCTTGTTTTCTGTGGCTTAAACAATCCAATTCTTTCCCTGAATCTATCATTCTGTGAATACATTATAACCTTAACCCTGCCAGTGAATGATGCTAAAACCAGCGCTGCCCCTGCGCCAACCTTCAACCCTTTGACACAAAGACAAATGGATCAAACCCTGCAGGGACACCTGTGACGAGTTATGTGCATCCCCAGTGAGGTTGAACAAGTGACAATCCATTTACTGTGTCTTACTTCATCATCTGCTGTATGCTGATGTATCCAGATAAATTCTTTATTGGAAGAGCCTCTTTTATTTTTCTGATTTGCAGTCCAGACAGTTTAGCAGATAAATGGACAGAAAAATAGAAAGAAGGAGCAGTTAGGTTTTTTTTGTTTCTTGAAAGTGTCACAGTAGCAGTTTTCAGACTTTAGTGTAAACTGTGGTTTTCGTGTTCTGTTCAGCAAGTGTGAAATGATTTGATGATGTGGTGTGGAGTGGGTAATTATTTTCCACTTCCCAAAGCAAAGGTATTTGCATTAACCGACTGAGAATGGCAGTAAATATGTTGCAATGTCTCCAGTCTGCCTTGTCTTTACCATCTAGAGCCTCCCTTAGGTTGATCGTGTGGTTTGTTTGTCCTAATCCAAAGCAACAAAGACAGCACAGAGACAAAAGACGTTAATCTTATCACCAAGCCAGGAAAACAAACTCACTTCAGTTAGAAGTTTTGTCTCCTTCATCCTTTTATTTTTCTCTAGTGGCTGAAACTCTTTCTAATTCTTTTTTTCCCCTTTTAATTTTGTCACCAAGTGACAGGCTGTAAAATATTTCAAGGTGTCTCCTAACTATCTGAGGATGGAGTGATATGACATTGTGATAGAAAGAAGACATTAAAGGCACATCATAACATAAGTTCTGCCAAAAAAAAAAAAAATCCTGGTTGAGACAATGGATAGTGAAGATGTTTGAATCTCTGGAAAAGGTTTTCACACAGTGGAATTTATGAGGCTGAAGTGACAATGACACAAGCTTAATCTAAGTTACATGCTGTCTCAAAGTATAGAGGTTTGCTAACCTAACCCTAGTTTGACACTATTTTCTATCATAACAGTTAGTGAATTTTTGCAGTTCAGTGTGTCGTGGTAGTGGGTCATTGAACCCAGTGTTTTAGGTTTTTGGACTTTCTATTTGTGTTTTTTTTTTTTTTTTTTTTTTTTTTTTTTTAGCCTGTCATGTTTGGTAGATCTTGCAAGCAGAACTGTGATCTGAATGCGTTGTTGTGCCAAACATATTTGCTATTTCAAGATGAGCTCTATAGGTTCTCAATAGGCTCTTCTTGTTGATGTTTTAACCCTTTATTTTATTTATCTGAGTTATTTTTCCACATACTATGTAACAGCCAGAGCTGACAGGCTGAAGAAGAGGAAAATAAAGAGAAGAAAAAGGGAGAGAGAAAGGGAGCAAAAAAAAAGGGGAAAGAGCACAAGTCTATTAATCAGATAGTTCATCACTTTAACATATAAAAAAATACTATCAATACTTGCAAAAATAAATTTGTGTGTGAAAAACAAAACTAACAAAGCATGTTACGCACACCAACAATTTTGTTGAGTTGTGATTGAGTGGGCGTTTGTGTCTGTGTCATGTTTGTGTCTGTGTCATGGAACGTACTTACCAATGAGGGCAAAACGCTGCAGCTCCACCCATCAGAAGCTAGAGGCAGGTATGGAAAGCCCCTGGAAACCCAGGCCACCAGCAGCCCACCAAGAGCCAGGAAGACCCCCGGCCACCCAGTCCAAAGACAACCGCACACCTACCCCAGCAGACGGGAGAGGGTGGTCTCAGACGGAGCCCCCCCAGTCGAGGAGCAAGGGCTCCAGGGAACCCAAGGCGATGAGAAGCCAGCCCCCCCCAGCGGCCAGCCCCCTGCACCGGCCGGCGGCAGGGCCCCCGGGCCCACGGCACCCAAGGACCGCCCGACCCTCCACAGAGCCCCCCCCCACGCCGAAGAAGCCAACGCAGCCCCGCACCGCACCCCCAAGGGGGGCAGGCCAGCACCCACGCCAGAACATCCAGCCCCACCCAGGAACCCCGAGGCACCCCCATCCCAGGGGGGTAGGGGGGAGGAGGCAACCAGCAAGGAGCGGCCAGGAGGCAAGGCACAAGGCCCAGACCCAGGTCCAGCCATACATACAAACACACCCAGACACCCGTGTACACATTTATACATAGATACTCATACATGACCATACATACTTACCCACACACAGATATGCCATACATACACATTCACTCACCCACCCATACTCACGGAGACGGTGACAAATACACAAAGACACACATTCATCCATAGCTACCCACCCTCTGAAGGCGGGGCAAGTGGAAACCACCCCAGGGCCAACAGCGACCCCAGGACGCCACCAGCCCGGTCCCCAAGGAACCACCCGACCCCTACCCTGGGCGAGACGCAAGAAATTGGGGTGTAAGATGACCCATCCACCCCTCCTCCTCCCCAACTTGTAGGTCTATGTGTTAATGTTTGTGAGTGAATGAGGTGTATAGGGTGCAGTTAAAATTGAGGGGACAGTTATGCCACAAGCACCAACTGTTGGTCGTCAGTGCTTGCCCACACTGCCCCCCCAAAACCCTCCATGTCTAAAGTGCAAATAAAATTTGGGGACAGACAGTGACGAGGATCCGAGTGGGGCCACCTCAGCGGCCCCACCTCATCAACCTCTGAGTAACATGCCTGCCCCAAAGGTCCTATGTGTATCAGGTTGTAAGTGTGTATGTGTTGTGAGTTATAATGACTAAAGTGCAATTAAAATGGAGAGGCAAGTGGTGGTGCAGCTCTCCACGTGGCCTCTCCATCCTACATCTGTGAGTGATGTGTATTCTGTGTGTGTGTGTGTGTGTTTGTGTATGGGGAGGGGGGGGGGGGGGGGGGGGCATATGACCAGGAAGAATCCTGGAAGAAGAGAGCCAGCTGTCCGCTGGCTCAATAGGCACCCCAACCTCCCACACCCCACCACAGGGCAGGGGGAGGTGAGCCCGGGGCCGCGGTGACAGCATCCCGGAGCACTGCAGCACCCGAGGTTGGCGCCCTCGCCCCCACTGCAGAGGGCGGCCCGCTCCCACTAGATGCCCATTCACTCAACAATAGACACAAACAGGTGACAGGACATACTGGCCTGGGCATGGAAATGCAGTGCCCAGTCCCCCCCAACCACCCCACCGCGGCCCCATCCCCCACCCCACCCCCCCGCAATGCAGGCACCCCAGGGCCCCAAAAGCGTAGACCGGACATCCCGACGTCAGGCCAACCCACCCCACCCGGCGGCGCGGCCGGGACAGCGGAGGCCCCCCCCGCGCCAGGGGGGACCCACCGGGAGCCGGCGCGGCCCCAGTGTCGGGGCCCCAGACCCCAGCCCCCAAGCCATACAGGGAAGACCAGCCAACCGACCGAGGGCCGGCACCACCCCCCCAAGCACCCCGCCCACACCCCAGGACCGAAGGCAGCATCATCCAAGCCCCCACCACCATCAACCAGGACAGGCACACAGACATCACCAGAAGGTCGCCCCAGGACTCCAGTCTCAGGAGGCTACCAGCTACCTAGGCATCCGGAGTTTATTTAGTTTTTATATGAGATGTGATTCCAGGGTTGTGTAATGTTTATATTATTTATTGTATTACTCCTCTTAGTGTATTTAGTCTTGTTCTCTGTTCTAAATTGCTTTAGATTTTAATTCCTCCCTCAGTGTTCCTCCCTCACATTCAAGTTCCTTGTATTAAGTTCATTCATGTCTTAGTGCTTCCCTGTATATTCTTTGCACTCCCTGCATTATTTTGAGAATGGTGTTGTTTGTGCTTAGTTTTTAGTTGTTGTTTTTTTTTTATGTCTTTTCTGCTGTGATTCAGTTCAACTGTATCTCACCCTCCCCAGCTGTCTCCACTTCCCCTAATCACCCTTCTATGTATATATTGTCTGTCTCCCTTTGTCAGAGCATCTGGTTGTGTGTCTGCTGATAGTCCTGTTCACCTTACGCTTGTGTGTGTGTGTGTGTGTGTGTGTGTGTGTGTGTGTGCGTGTGTGTGTTCAGTTTTAGGTTACAGTAAGTTTGCAGATTCCCTTTGTATTTTCACCGTTTGAACTCTGGACATTCAGCCAAAATAAACAGCACATTTTTTTGAAAAGTCTGCCTGCATTTGGGTCCTCATCTCCACAACACACTATTGCATGGCAGTGTCCCTGTAACAATCAAAACCCAACCATCTTCAGCTAGAATAAAGGGAGCTGAGCAGTTAAGAAAAACAATGGCCGACCAAGCAACCATGTTTAATTTACCCAGAATTCAAAGCAAAATTGTTTTATGAAACAAACAAGTGCACATGCATTAACACATCTGTTTGAAATCTATAAGTTTGTTGTAAGTCACAGTCTCATCTTTCTGAAATGTATGACTATTTGCAACACAAAGATGCAGTGTTAACTTTCACAAGCAATGAAAGGTAGAGTGAAGCCATGGGGCCATGTACTGTGTATAAACACATCTAAACAGCTTATTTGTTGACTTCTGAAGGCCTTCTGTGTTTGCTCCACTGTGTGCACACTGACCTACTCTGCAGGACTTGTGTACTGTACAAGACTCTCATAGCTCGCCAATGTTCCACCATAAAACATAATTTCATCATGATGTTAACTTTAAAGCAAAATGGGACGCTGGATTTTTACTCAAAAAGAGGCCGAGCTGAGTAGCTTTCAGTGTGTCAGAGCCTGAAAATGATTTTAACATGATGTGCATCTGCTTTGTGATTTTAGTCATAAATGTGTTACGCAAAGTGTTCCTGTAACTATCATCAAGGATGCATCTTCTGTATATAAGCGGTCTGGGTTTTAAATTTGGATGCAGAGGCCTGGTGGAATGGTAGTTGAATGTCTTGTTATATTTTGTAGTTACAACACACCTCTCTGACTTTAAAGAAATATGCATAATTATTACTGTTATTCACTAATAATAACATGTTTTTTGTCTGCTGTGGTCCCTGATAACTATTATGGACATATACGGTGGTTAGCACTGTTGCCTCACAGCAAGAAGGTACTGGGTAACTTTTGCCCACTGCCTGCAAGGTACCAAAAAGCTCCATTAGATCATGATTTAAACGATTTCTTTAAACAATAAGGAAAGCTCATTAAGAGAAATTGAACAAGATTTTTTGATAATACAAATAACTGTTTGGCATTTAGACTCCGATGGCCAATTAAAGCTGAAGGGAATTCCAGTGGTGATAGGAGATAGGCAGGACTCTGCGGAGTCTAGATGCTGTTGGTAGTGGACACTAAGATGAAGGCTTGGAAGGAGCTCTTGGGTAATGAAGGGGAGGAAGTGGGATGCTTGAATGAATCTGGAAGGGAGAATGACAGATAGGCAGTGATATTTAAAGCACACTGACTGGAGGCTGATTGGGTCAAGAAAGGCAGGCAGAAAGATGATTGGACTAGAAGAGATAAGGTCAGCACTGAGTTTCACAGTATGGGAAAGTGGAGGTGATATCAAATGGAGAAATGGTGAAACAACTGGGAAAGAATCCGGATGAGTGATTTTCAGATCTTCCTTGCTGAACTTAGTCCTGAGCTTTATTTATTACATGATTGTATTAGTGGTGGTTACTACAAAGGTTTTGAAATAGAACTATTTTTTTTCCTGAAGTAAACATTTTACAACTAACTGCTGCTTTTTAGGCCCGAGCCTCCCGAAGGGATCGGCGAGGAGCCTATTGTATTCGCTCGCGCGAAAAACGAAAAAGGGTCAAAGTCGAGCGCGAAGCTCTCGACTTTGACAACGGACCCTCAAACAAGGTAGGTCAGGTTGAACGCTTCTCGAAAACGTATATATGGGGGTGAATGGAGCAGCCCATAATTGAAATCGTTAGCATCATCAGCTAGCTTGTGCGACGAAATTGGGTCAATGACGAGCGCAACGCGCTCGTCATTGACCATGGACCTCACGAACACGTGGGTTGCGTCGAGACGTTTCCGAAAACGTATATATGAAGGTGACTGGATTGGCGCATTATTGGAATCGTTGGCGACGTTCATTCTTATTCTTATTAGGCCCGAGCCTCACAAAGTGATCGGCGAGGAGCCTATTGTATTCGCTCGCGCGAAAAACGAAAAAAGGTCAAAGTCGAGCGCGAAGCTCTCGACTTTGACAACGGACCCTCAAACAAGGTAGGTCAGGTTGAACGCTTCTCGAAAACGTATATATGGGGGTGAATGGAGCAGCCCATAATTGAAATCGTTAGCGTCATGAGCTAGCTTGCGCGACGAAAGTGGGTCAATGACGAGCGCAATGCGCTCGTCATTGACAATGGACCTCATGACAACGTGCATCGGGTCGAGACGTTTCCGAAAACGTATATATGAAGGTGACTGGATTGGCGCATTATTGGAATCGTTAGAATTGTTCATTAGGCCCGAGCCTCACGAAGTGATCGGCGAGGAGCCTATTGTATTCGCTCGCGCGAAAAACGAAAAAAGGTCAAAGTCGAGCGCGAAGCGCTCGACTTTGACAACGGACCCTCAAACAAGGTAAGTCAGGTCGAACGCTTCTCGAAAACGTATATATGGGGGTGAATGGAGCAGCCCATAATTGAAATCGTTAGCGTCATGAGCTAGCTTGCGCGATGAAATTGGGTCAATGACGAGCGCGTTGCGCTCGTCATTGACCATGGACCTCACGACAACGTGGGTCGTGTCGAGACGTTTCCGAAAACGTATATATGAAGGTGACTGGAATGGCGCATTATTGGAATCGTTGGCGTTCTCCATTATTAGGCCCGAGCCTCCCGAAGGGATCGGCGAGGAGCCTATTGTATTCGCTCGCGCGAAAAACGAAAAAGGGCTTCGCGCTCGACTTTGACAACGGACCCTCAAACAAGGCAAGTCAGGTCGAACGCTTCTCGAAAACGTATATATGGGGGTGAATGGAACAGGCCATAATTGAAATCGTTAGCATCATCAGCTAGCTTGCGCGACTAAAGTGGGTCAATGACGAGCGCAACGCGCTCGTCATTGACCATGGACCTCACGACAACGTTGGTCGTGTCGAGACGTTTCCGAAAACGTATATATGAAGGTGACTGGAATGGCGCATTATTGGAATCGTTGGCGTTCTCCATTATTATTAGGCCCGAGCCTCACGAAGTGATCGGCGAGGAGCCTATTGTATTTGCTCGCGCGAAAAACGAAAAAGGGTCACAGTCGAGCGCGAAGCGCTCGACTGTGACAACGGACCCTCAAACAAGGTAAGTCAGGTCGAACGCTTCTCGAAAACGTATATATGGGGGTGAATGGAGCAGCCCATAATTGAAATTGTTAGCGTCATCAGCTAGCTTGCGCGATGAAATTGGGTCAATGACGAGCGCAACGCGCTCGTCATTGACCATGGACCTCACGGCAACGTGGGTCGTGTCGAGACGTTTCCGAAAACGTATATATGAAGGTGACTGGAATGGCGCATTATTGGAATCGTTGGCGTTCTCCATTATTATTATTATTATTATTTTTCTTTTCCGCAAATGATCGCAAATTTGACCCCCTGAACATTTACGAAAACGCACCAATTTTTGCACAAAATTCAGGACCGGTGAAAAATTTTGTTTTTTAATATCGCCATTAAAAAACTCAAAAAACCAGTGCAACTGCGCCCCCTGTCAAAATCAAAATACATTGCGCCTATGGGAGGCCTTGCCATGTAAAGTTAGCCCAAGAGTCATGAAATTCGGATCAAACGGAGATCTTGTGAAACCCAACAAAAAAATATATTACACCAACTCCGCACAACAAACAGGAAGTCGGCCATCTTGAATTGAAGTTTGTGAAGCGCAGAGTCAGCATTTTTGCACACCTCGTACTTGAATTAACTTGTCCTAGGGCATTAAACCGACTGCCACCAAAATCGCTCAGGAACATCTTCACAAGTTGGGCATCAAAAGATGTGCGAGGTTTTATAGAATATTCAACGGTGTTGGCATGGCAACCGCGTGAATTTGGTCTTCGTTTTTGTCTGTCGCCGCAATTTTGTTTGTGCATTCGTTCGCACAATCTTTGGCCGATCAGCCTCAAAATTTAATAACTTGTTTACTGAACCGGCCTGATCCCACAATTAGGGAATCAAGTTTCTAGGTGCAATAGCGCCCCCTACAGAAGCAAACAAACGTTTGTATGGAGGTCCACAATTTTAGTTTCACTGAAATGCATGAAAATTTGTGTCAACATTCTTGACGTCATCCTGATCAAAAAAGCCAATCACACCCATGCTCTATTTTCTAACACGTTGCCATGGCGGAGCCCGAAATGCCCCATTTTATTCTAATGGGAAAAAGCGAAAAATCCCCCATACTAAAGTTTCTGCTTACTTTGCCCGAAATACATGAAATTTGGTACACAGATTGTTGATGTCAGCCTGATCAAAAAAGTCAATTACACCTATGTCATATTTTGGACGCTGTTCCCATGACGATGCCAAAACTGCCCCATTTTATCCCTATGGGAAAAAATGTGAAATTTCTGCGATGGAAAAATGACCCTTGCTTTCTCAAAAATGCATACAAATGCCTGAAATTTGGTACACGCATTGTCCACATCTCCCTGAACATAAAACCTACAGGTGAAAATACTGTAATGTGTAAGGCGTTGCCATGGCGATGCCCAGAATATGGCATCTTTTTCGTTGAGTTAGACAATTCATGCATTTCAAATTTCACACGTAGCAGCCAAAAAAACCGGCTAAAACTGGCACGGCCGGAAAAGCACGGTTCAAATCAGCACCGGCGCTTGGGCGGCGGCCGGCGAGGGCCTATTATCGCCGCTTGCGGCTTTAATTATTATTATTTTTCTTTTCCGCAAATGATCGCAAATTTGACCCCCTGAACATTTACGAAAACGCACCAATTTTTGCACAAAATTCAGGACCGGTGAAAAATTTTGTTTTTTAATATCGCCATTAAAAAACTCAAAAAACCAGTGCAACTGCGCCCCCTGTCAAAATCAAAATACATTGCGCCTATGGGAGGCCTTGCCATGTAAAGTTAGGCCAAGAGTCATGAAATTCGGATCAAACGGAGATCTTGTGAAACCCAACAAAAAAATATATTACACCAACTCCGGACAACAAACAGGAAGTCGGCCATCTTGAATTGAAGTTTGTGAAGCGCAGAGTCAGCATTTTTGCACACCTCGTACTTGAATTAACTTGTCCTAGGGCATTAAACCGACTGGCACCAAAATCGCTCAGGAACATCTTCACAAGTTGGGCATCAAAAGATGTGCGAGGTTTTATAGAATATTCAACGGTGTTGGCATGGCAACCGCGTGAATTTGGTCTTCGTTTTTGTCTCTCGCCGCAATTTTGTTTGTGCATTCGTTCGCACAATCTTTGGCCGATCAGCCTCAAAATTTAATAACTTGTTTACTGACCCGGCCTGAACCCACAATTAGGGAATCAAGTTTCTAGGTGCAATAGCGCCCCCTACAGAAGCAAACAAAAGTTTGTATGGAGGTCCACAATTTTAGTTTCACTGAAATGCATGAAAATTTGTGTCAACATTCTTGACGTCATCCTGATCAAAAAAGCCAATCACACCCATGCTCTATTTCTAACACGTTGCCATGGCGGAGCCCGAAATGCCCCATTTTATTCCTATGGGAAAAAGCGAAAAATCCCCCATACTAAAGTTTCTGCTTAGTTTGTCCGAAATACATGAAATTTGGTACACAGATTGCTGATGTCAGCCTGATCAAAAAAGTCAATCACACCTATGTCATATTTTGGACGCTGTTCCCATGACGATGCCAAAACTGTCCCATTTTATCCCTATGGGAAAAAATGTGAAATTTCTGCGATGGAAAAATGACCCTTGCTTTCTCAAAAATGCATACAAATGCCTGAAATTTGGTACACGCATTGTCCACATCTCCCTGAACATAAAACCTACAGGTGAAAAAGATGTAATATGTAAGACGTTGCCATGGCAAAGTCCGGAAAATGGCATCTTTTTCGTTGAGTTAGCCAATTCATCCATTTCAAAATTTCACATGTAGCAGCCAAAAAAAACGGCTAAAACTGGCACGGCCGGAAAAGCACGGTTCAAATCGGCACCAGCGCTTGGGCGGCGGCCGGCGAGGGCCTATTATCGCCGCTTGCGGCTTTAATTATTCTTATTCTTTCTGAGTAAACGATCGCTAATTTGACCCCCTGAACATATACGAAAACTCACCAATTTTTCCATGCAAGCCAGGTCTGGTGAAACATTTTGTTTTTTTTTGGCGCCATTAAAAAACTCAAAAAAGTGGCGAAACAGCGCCCCCTAGAAAATTGAAATTTTGCATTCCTATGGGAGGGACGAAAAAAAGTTGTCCACAGAACCACCAAATTCGCGTCACAAAAAGACCATATGAAGACTGACAAAAAATTACATTATGAAGTTGCCACCTGACAAACAGGAAGTCGGCCATTGTGGATTGAAGTTTGACCTTTGCCGAGTCACCATTTTTGCACACCTCGTATTTGAATCAACTTGTCCTAAGGCGTTTAACCGACTGTAACGAAAATCGCTCAGGATCATCTACACAAGTGGGGCATCAAAAGTTATTCGGGGTTTTATAGAATATTTAACGGTGTTGCCATGGCAACCGCATAAATTTGCCCTTCGTTTTTGTGTCTCGCCGCAATTTTCTTTGTGCATTCGTTCACACAATCTTTGGCCGATCAGACTCAAAATTTAATAACTTGTTTACTGAACCAGCCTGAACCCACAATTAGGGAATCAAGTTTCTAGTTGCAATAGCGCCACCTACAGAAGCAAACAAAAATTTGTATGGAGGTCCAGAATTCCAGTTTGTCTGAAATGCATCAAAATTTGTGACAACATTCCTGACATCATCCCGATCAAAAAAGCCAATCACACCCATACTCTACTTTCTACCGTGTTGTCATGGCGGCGCCCGAAATGCCCCATTTTATCCCTATGGGAAAAAGCGAAAAATCCCCCATACTAAAGTTTCTGCTTAGTTTGTCCGAAATACATGAAATTTGGTACACAGATTGCTGATGTCAGCCTGATCAAAAAAGTCAATCACACCTATGTCATATTTTGGACGCTGTTCCCATGACGATGCCAAAACTGTCCCATTTTATCCCTATGGGAAAAAATGTGAAATTTCTGCGATGGAAAAATGCCCCTTGCTTTCTCAAAAATGCATACAAATGCCTGAAATTTGGTACACACATTCTCCACATCTCCCTGAACATAAAACCTACAGGTGAAAAAGATGTAATATGTAAGACGTTGCCATGGCAAAGTCCGGAAAATGGCATCTTTTTCGTTGAGTTAGCCAATTCATCCATTTCAAAATTTCACACGTAGCAGCCAAAAAAACGGCTAAAACTGGCACGGCCGGAAAAGCACGGTTCAAATCGGCACCAGTGCTTGGGTGGCGGCCGGCGAGGGCCTATTATCGCCGCTTGCGGCTTTAATTATTCTTATTCTTTCTGAGTAAACGATCGCTAATTTGACCCCCTGAACATATACGAAAACTCACCAATTTTTCCATGCAAGCCAGGTCTGGTGAAACATTTTGTTTTTTTTTGGCGCCATTAAAAAACTCAAAAAAGTGGTGAAACAGCGCCCCCTAGAAAATTGAAATTTTGCATTCCTATGGGAGGGACGAAAAAAAAGTTGTCCACAGAACCACCAAATTCGCGTCACAAAAAGACCATATGAAGACTGACAAAAAATTACATTATGAAGTTGCCGCCTGACAAACAGGAAGTCGGCCATTGTGGATTGAACTTTGACCTTTGCCGAGTCACCATTTTTGCACATCTCGTATTTGAATCAACTTGTCCTAAGGCGTTTAACCGACTGTAACGAAAATCGCTGAGGATCATCTACACAAGTGGGGCATCAAAAGTTATTCGGGGTTTTATAGAATATTTAACGGTGTTGCCATGGCAACCGCATAAATTTGCCCTTCGTTTTTGTGTCTCGCCGCAATTTTCTTTGTGCATTCGTTCGCACAATCTTTGGCCGATCAGCCTCAAAATTTAATAACTTGTTTACTGAACCAGCCTGAACCCACAATTAGGGAATCAAGTTTCTAGTTGCAATAGCGCCACCTACAGAAGCAAACAAAAATTTGTATGGAGGTCCAGAATTTCAGTTTGTCTGAAATGCATCAAAATTTGTGACAACATTCCTGACATCATCCCGATCAAAAAAGCCAATCACACCCATACTCTACTTTCTACCGTGTTGTCATGGCGGCGCCCGAAATGCCCCATTTTATCCCTATGGGAAAAAGTGAAATTTCTCCAATACTAAAATTTCAGCTTACTTTGCCCAAAATACATGAAATTTGGCTCACCGATTCACGATGTCAGCCTGATCAAAAAAGTCAGTCACACCTATGTCATATTTTGGACGCTGTTGCCATGACGATGACAAAACTGTCCCATTTTATCCCTATGGGAAAAAATGTGAAATTTCTGCGATGGAAAAATGACCCTTGCTTTCTCAAAAATGCATACAAATGCCTGAAATTTGGTACACGCATTCTTCACATCTCCCTGGACAAAAAACCTACCGGTGAAATAGATGTAATATGTAAGACGTTGCCATGGCAAAGTCCGGAAAATGGCATCTTTTTCCTTCAGTTAGCCAATTCATCCATTTCAAAATTTCACATGTAGCAGCCAAAAAAACCGCTAAAACTGGCACGGCCGGAAAAGCACGGTTCCAATCGGCACCAGCGCTTGGGCGGCGGCCGGCGAGGGCCTATTATCGCCGCTTGCGGCTTTAATTTAACATTGTATTTATTCAAACGTGTTGGGGAGATTGAGCTGCTTTGATGAAGTCTGGGAAAAACTTTAATATGCCTGTGTGTTAATGTCAGTTTGGCAAAATGCAGTGATTGTGGGCTCAGATACTCTACGGTCAAAAAGCGGTGATTTCCCTGATAAAATCAGGGGCATGCAAATGAGATCAAATTAAAAATAGACCGGTAAATGAGTGTTCGGCGGATCACTGTTTTGGTGAAGGTGTCACTGGAAAACCGCTTTTAATGCTGTATTATTCATCTTAAATATTTATATTCTCCTATCCACGGGTTTCTGGAAGAGCGTACGTAGGCTGCCATGACAGACTGCTACTTCCACTGTTCGATTTTATACTTCTGGTTACCCAAAGTTAGAGCCAGAGGTAATGACAAAATTCGGTTACTTTGTGCTGTAACAGGCGGCTTTATTAGTTGGAACATGAGCTCGGATTCAACTTGTGCTGTTAGTTGTCACTACATCAGTCTGTACATTTTTTCAAATTATTTGATTCTGTAAATTTGTTTTTGTTTTGTTTTTTTGTTTTTGTTTTTTTCCCCCAAATTATACTACCCAGTTGCACATCCTATTACTGTATTTTTTCCTTATGTTTTAAGTTTTCCTTTAATGTACAGCCTCTTATTTTTTTACGTTATTTTATTTATAGTGTGACACTACAGTATACAGCCTACATAAAGCTTAAACAATGCCTGCCTTCATGTAAACACGTAGCAGTTAGCAAGATGACAGCTGCGTGTCTCCCCGATCACAGCCTTCAGCCAGGGCAGTGTTTGTTTCAGTGATATACCTTCCACAGAATAGCTGCAGCATCACTGCATGATTTCCCTAATCGCGATACAGGAACAGCTGACTGTCTCCACCACTCCTCTTTCCCTTTGCATGACCCATGCTAAGCGCTTAGCTTGGCCGATGCGCTGGCTCGGCTCTACAGCTGCTTTAAGGAAAACAATGTTGCCTTGTTTGTTAAGCATTACTTTATTGATTTTATTGCTTTGAAGGTAGTCTGGTGCTCTTATAATTACGCGATTTTCCCCGCCATCAACACCTTCGGAAAAAACAAGGTAACTGATGTGGATGTAGCTGACTTCAGGCCATAATTTCATGTCATTTACACAAGTGATGGGTGAGGCACTGTTACCTCGCTGCTTTTTAAAACATCCTTACAATGTCTCCACCTCCGATGTGGTACCATTTAGGCCAGGTAAAAAACTGCAGTGTTAAAATGTTAAACTGAACGGCAAGTGTGTAAGCCTGCAACCGTGAACAACAGCGCAAACGGAAGTAAACAACCGGTTTCCGCTATGAATTATGGGTAGTGGCGCGAAGTCAGGAATACTGTGGATAAAACCCATTGTAAGGAGAGGAAGGGGGAGAGAGTGGGGGCCGATTGTTAGAACGTGCACGTTCACACATGTAGGCGTACGTGGACGTACATGCACACGCATTGCTTTTTTCACACCTACATGCCATAATCATAAATCATAGATCACGCACGGACCCACACACGAGGACCCACATGCACGCGCTACTGTTTTCACACCTCGGTGTGAAAGTCATAAATCATGTTTGAGGATAATGACCGTAATACTATGGCGATGGTACCTTGAAAAAGTAATCTGATTACTCCTTTAAAAAGGTAGCTTAGTTTACTGATTCCTTAATTTTAGAAATAAGTAAACTAAGTTAGATTACAAGTAACTTTATTAGTTACTTTCAACAGTTGCTGGTGTTGTGCCAAAAAGTGATCGTCTCCCATAAAGTGATTCCAATGTTGCTATGGGCTTTTATGTATGTCTTTGCTTATATTGGTAAATGAAGTGCAGTCAACATGATTTATGAAGGGCTTATATATAAATTGAAGACATACCTTGTTTTGCTAGAATCTTTAGGAGTCTGTGTTACATTATAATCTATCCAGTCCTTTTGGCCACTTAAAATGTCTGTGTAGAACTGTGAGGTTTGTTGCAATTTCTGCAGCCTTCTAAGCCAGATTTCTGTTTTAAAGACATTTTTAATGTCAATGACAGTGTTTACCTTGATTTAAAAAACTTGGATATAGAAGTCACTTTGCCAAAAACTGATTGCAGCTTCTACCTTGTGATAGAAATGCTGTTTCTCACTCACAATGACCTGATATATGTCAAACATATCTTGCATGAATGATGTTTCACTGATTACAGGTCAACAAGTAATTTACAGTGTGATGGAAAATTTTACTATAACTTCTATGTTGTTCAGCTATGGAGTGTGTGAGCATAGAGTGACCGGTAGGTTGTAAAAACCAGATGCCTTATCTGTAACCTACACACACCCTTCCTCTCTCAGGACCCTCTGTGTTAATGGAGTCACATTCTTTAGTTTTATTGTCCTTTTGGTTAGTCTCTCTTTATGCAGGAACATGTAACTGGGTGAGGATCTCCTCTTCTTTATGGTTGGGTTAAGGAGGGGGAGAACAGGGGCGCGTAAAAGGGTATAAGTACATTGTGTTTCTGTGTAAGATTCAGAACTCACTTACATACTTCTCAGTGTGTGGGTGACTTCTCCTCGTACAAGTAATAAACCAGGTAAAGGAATCTTGTCTCTCATTTGATAAATAAATTTTCCATAACAACAATTTTGGCGATTGTCGGCAGGATCCAGTGAGCTTTTTCACGAAGGAACTGAGTGACGAGTCTTTGATCAAGCTGAAGGGGGGAAAAAAACGCTTCAGTCCTCCTGCATTTGCAAATTATAGACGAACTCGACTCTCCACTCCTTCGTTGGACAGCTGCCTCGATTCAACGACCCTGCCTTAGAGGCACGGCCATAACACATCGCGTGAGAAAGATTCCACATAATTAAAATGGAGAAAAAGAACACATTCGAGGAGGCCTAATCACTTTAGGTTAAATAACACAATTTGTTTTTAACCTCTTTTACACGCAGCCAGCCTGCGTGCCACCTGCTCGCCGACAGGTGTTACCCTTTTAGGCAGTCCCCCAATGTCTATTCAACCCCGACAGTGACAGATACAATTTTAATTTACCTTTTTTGTCAAATTTATCTTTTACCCCAATTTCTGTTTCCTTACACGTAGCAAGAAGAAAACCTGTGAGAGACATCTCACTAGGAAAAAATGGGATCCCAGGGAGGTAAGAATGTCAATCCTCCTTCCTACAGTGCCATATGCAAATGATATTCGGATCCATATTTCTTCTTTATAATTGGAATGTGTAATGTGGGTTAAAGAGTATGCACAGGAAAAAAGTGAAAATGTGTAAAATGGTTGAATATGAAAGATAAATTAAATGTTTGAGTGTTTGGAAAAATGGAGATGGGAATGTAGGAGTAAAAATAAATAGTTAAAGAACTCGGCGGAGAGCAAGTTCTCAGCGGAGTTTTAAGTGGCAGAACAGCTGATGCCCTAATTAATGGAGTGGCGGTTTTGGGCCCACCTCCATATGTTATTTGTGATACCTCCATCTCTCTATGCCTTTTTGCACCCACCACCTCCACCTCTTCATTGCTTGTCTGCGGGTTGTGCTGCAGCAGCGGCTGAGACAGCTCCACCTCAGAAGAGACTTCAACATTGCTCTCCCCTGTAGGAGGACAGACCAGATAGGCCGCTGCAAGCAGAGGCCTGAAGTGTGACAGCCATCACACTGAACTGAGCAGGAGGAGGAGGAGGAACCGGCACCAGAGGAACCAGAGGGGGAACCGGCACCAGAGGGGGAACCAGAGGGGGAACCGGCACCAGAGGAACCAAAGGGGGAACCGGCACCAGAGGGGGAACCGTCACCAGAGGAACCAGAGGGGGAACCGGCACCAGAAGAAGAGGAACCAGAGGGGGAACCGGCACCAGAAGAAGAGGAACCAGAGGGGGGAACCAGAGGGGGAACCGGCACCAGAGGGGGAACCGGCACCAGACAAGGAACCAGAGGGGGAACCAGAGGGGAACCGGCACCAGACGGGGAACCAGAGGGGGAACCGGCACCAGACAAGGAACCAGAGGGGGAACCGGCACCAGACGGGGAACCAGAGGGGGAACCGGCACCAGACGGGGAACCAGAGGGGGAACCAGAGGGGGGGAACCAGAGGGGGAACCGGCACCAGACGGGGAACCAGAGGGGAAACCAGAGGGGGAACCGGCACCAGACGGGGAACCAGAGGGGGAACCAGAGGGGGAACCGGAACCAGAGGGGGAACCGGCACCAGAGGAACCAAAGGGGGAACCGGCACCAGAAGAAGAGGAACCAGACGGGGAACCAGGGGGGGAACCGGCACCAGAGGGGGAACCAGAGGGGGAACCGGCACCAGACGGGGAACCAGAGGGAAAACCGGCACCAGAGGGGGAACCGGCACCAGAGGGGGAACCAGAGGGGGAACCGGCACCAGAGGAACCAGAGGGGGAACCGGCATAAGAGGAACCAGAGGGGGAACCGGCACCAGAGGGGGAACCAGAGGGGGAACCGGCACCAGACAAGGAACCAGAGGGGGAACCGGCACCAGACGGGGAACCAGAGGGGAAACCAGAGGGGGAACCGGAACCAGAGGGGGAACCGGAACCAGAGGGGGAACCAGACGGGAAACCAGAGGGGGAACCGGCACCAGACAAGGAACCAGAGGGGAACCGGCACCAGACGGGGAACCAGAGGGGAACCAGAGGGGGGGAACCAGAGGGGGAACCGGCACCAGACGGGGAACCAGAGGGGAAACCGGCACCAGACAAGGAACCAGAGGGGGAACCAGAGGGGGAACCGGCACCAGACAAGGAACCAGAGGGGGAACCGGCACCAGACGGGGAACCAGAGGGGGAACCAGAGGGGGGGAACCAGAGGGGGAACCAGCACCAGACGGGGAACCAGAGGGGGAACCGGCACCAGACAAGGAACCAGAGGGGGAACCAGAGGGGGAACCGGCACCAGATGGGGAACCAGAGGGGGAACCAGAACGAGAGGGGGAACCAGAGGGGGAACCGGCACCAGAGGGGGAACCGGCACCAGAGGAACCAGAGGGGGAACCGGCACCAGAGGAACCAGAAGGGGAACCGGCACCAGAAGAAGAGGAACCAGAGGGGGAACCGGCACCAGAAGAAGAAACCGGCACCAGAGGAACCAGAGGGGGAACCAGCACCAGAGGGGGAACCGGCACCAGAGGAAGAGGAACCAGAGGGGGAACCAGCACCAGAAGAAGAGGAACCAGAGGGGGAACCAGAGGTGGAACCGGCACCAGAGGGGGAACCGGCACCAGACAAGGAACCAGAGGGGGAACCGGCACCAGACGGGGAACCAGAGGGGGAACCGGCACCAGACAAGGAACCAGAGGGGGAACCGGCACCAGACGGGGAACCAGAGGGGGAACCGGCACCAGACGGGGAACCAGAGGGGGAGCCAGAGGGGGGGAACCAGAGGGGGAACCGGCACCAGACGGGGAACCAGAGGGGAAACCAGAGGGGGAACCGGCACCAGACGGGGAACCAGAGGGGGAACCAGAGGGGGAACCGGCACCAGAGGAACCAAAGGGGGGAACCGGCACCAGAAGAAGAGGAACCAGAAGGGGAACCAGAGGGGGAACCGGCACCAGAGGGGGAACCAGAGGGGGAACCGGCACCAGACGGGGAACCAGAGGGAAAACCGGCACCAGAGGGGGAACCGGCACCAGAGGGGGAACCAGAGGGGGAACCGGCACCAGAGGAACCAGAGGGGGAACCGGCACAAGAGGAACCAGAGGGGGAACCGGCACCAGAGGGGGAACCAGAGGGGGAACCGGCACCAGACAAGGAACCAGAGGGGGAACCGGCACCAGACGGGGAACCAGAGGGGGAACCGGAACCAGAGGGGGAACCAGCACCAGACGGGGAACCAGAGGGGGAACCGGCACCAGACGGGGAACCAGAGGGGGAACCAGAGGGGGAACCGGAACCAGAGGGGGAACCAGAGGGGGAACCAGAGGGGGAACCGGCACCAGACGGGGAACCAGAGGGGGAACCAGAGGGGGAACCGGAACCAGAGGGGGAACCGGCACCAGACGGGGAACCAGACGGGAAACCAGAGGGGGAACCGGCACCAGACAAGGAACCAGAGGGGGAACCGGCACCAGACGGGGAACCAGAGGGGGAACCAGAGGGGAAACCGGAACCAGAGGGGGAACCAGCACCAGACGGGGAACCAGAGGGGGAACCAGAGGGGGAACCGGAACCAGAGGGGGAACCGGCACCAGAGGGGGAACCAGAGGGGGAATCGGCACCAGACAAGGAACCAGAGGGGGAACCGGCACCAGACAAGGAACCAGAGGGGGAACCGGCACCAGATGGGGAACCAGAGGGGGAACCAGAACGAGAGGGGGAACCACAGGGGGAACCGGCACCAGAGGGGGAACCGGCACCAGAGGAACCAGAGGGGGAACCGGCACCAGAAGAAGAGGAACCAGAGGGGGAACCGGCACCAGAAGAAGAACCGGCACCAGAGGAACCAGAGGGGGAACCAGCACCAGAGGGGGAACCGGCACCAGAGGAACCAGAGGGGGAACCAGCACCAGAGGGGGAACCGGCACCAGAGGAACCAGAGGGGGAACCGGCACCAGAAGAAGAGGAACCAGAAGGGGAACCGGCACCAGAAGAAGAACCGGCAACAGAAGGGGAACCGGCACCAGAAGAAGAACTGGCAACAGAAGGGGAACCGGCACCAGAGGAACCAGAAGGGGAACCGGCACCAGAAGAAGAGGAACCAGAAGGGGAACCGGCACCAGAACCAGAAGGACTGGAACCAGAAGAAGAACCGGCACCAAAAGAAGAACCGGCACTAGAAGAGGAACCGGCACCAGAGGAACCAAAGGGGGAACCGGCACCAAAGGGGGAACCGACACCAGAGGGGGAACCGGCACCAGAGGGGGAACCAGAGGGGGGAACCGTCACCAGAGGAACCAGAGGGGGAACCGGCACCAGAAGAAGAGGAACCAGAGGGGGAACCAGAGGGGGAACCGGAACCAGAGGGGGAACCAGCACCAGACGGGGAACCAGAGGGGGAACCAGAACGAGAGGGGGAACCAGAGGGGGAACCGGCACCAGAGGAACCAGAAGGGGAACCGGCACCAGAAGAAGAGGAACCAGAGGGGGAACCGGCACCAGAAGAAGAACCGGCACCAGAGGAACCAGAGGGGGAACCAGCACCAGAGGGGGAACCGGCACCAGAGGAACCAGAGGGGGAACCAGCACCAGAGGGGGAACCGGCACCAGAGGGGGAACCGGCACCAGAAGAAGAGGAACCAGAGGGGGAACCGGCACCAGAAGAAGAGGAACCAGAGGGGGAACTGGCACCAGAAGAAGAACCGGCACCAGAGGAACCAGAGGGGGAACCAGCACCAGAGGGGGAACCGGCACCAGAGGAACCAGAGGGGGAACCAGCACCAGAGGGGGAACCGGCACCAGAGGGGGAACCGGCACCAGAGGAACCAGAGGGGGAACCGGCACCAGAAGAAGAGGAACCAGAAGGGGAACCGGCACCAGAAGAAGAACCGGCAACAGAAGGGGAACCGGCACCAGAAGAAGAACTGGCAACAGAAGGGGAACCGGCACCAGAGGAACCAGAAGGGGAACCGGCACCAGAAGAAGAGGAACCAGAAGGGGAAATGGCACCAGAAGAAGAACCGGCACCAGAGGAACCAGAGGGGGAACCAGCACCAGAGGGGGAACCGGCACCAGAGGAACCAGAGGGGGAACCGGCACCAGAGGGGGAACCGGCACCAGAGGAACCAGAGGGGGAACCGGCACCAGAGGAACCAGAAGGGGAACCGGCACCAGAAGAAGAGGAACCAGAAGGGGAACCGGCACCAGAAGAAGAACCGGCAACAGAAGGGGAACCGGCACCAGAAGAAGAGGAACCAGAAGGGAACCGGCACCAGAACCAGAAGGACTGGAACCAGAAGAAGAACCGGCACCAAAAGAAGAACCGGCACCAGAAGAGGAACCGGCACCAGAGGAACCAAAGGGGGAACCGGCACCAAAGGGGGAACCGGCACCAGAGGGGGAACCGGCACCAGAGGAAGAGGAACCAGAAGGGAAACCGGCACCAGAAGAAGAGGAACCAGAGGGGGAACCGGCACCAGAAGAAGAACCGGCACCAGAGGAACCAGAGGGGGAACCAGCACCAGACGGGGAACCGGCACCAGAGGAACCAGAGGGGGAACCGGCACCAGAGGAACCAGAAGGGGAACCGGCACCAGAAGAAGAGGAACCAGAAGGGGAACCAGCACCAGAAGAAGAACCGGCAACAGAAGGGGAACCGGCACCAGAGGAACCAGAAGGGGAACCGGCACCAGAACCAGAAGGACTGGAACCAGAAGAAGAACCGGCACCAAAGAAGAACCGGCACCAGAAGAGGAACCGGCACCAGAGGAACCAAAGGGGGAACCGGCACCAAATGGGGAACCGGCACCAGAGGGGGAACCGGCACCAGAGGAACCAGAGGGGGAACTGGCACCAGAGGAACCAGAAGGGGAACCGGCACCAGAAGAAGAGGAACCAGAAGGGGAACCGGCACCAGAACCAGAAGGACTGGAACCAGAAGAAGAACCGGCACCAGAAGAGGAACCGGCACCAGAGGAACCAGAAGGGGAACCGGCACCAGAACCAGAAGGACTGGAACCAGAAGAAGAACCAGCACCAGAACCAGAAGGACTGGCACTAGAAGAACCGGCACCAGAACATGAACCAGCACCAGAACCAGAAGTACTGGCACCAGAACAAGAACCAGCACCAGAACCAGAAGGACTGGCACCAGAAGAACCGGCACCAGAACAAGAACCAGCACCAGAACCAGAAGAACAGGCACCAGAAGAACCAGAAGAAGAACCAGCACTAGAACCAGAAGAACCAGAAGAAGAACTAGCACTAGAACCAGAAGAACCAGAAGAACTTTCCTTGGTTTGTAAAATGGAGCCATGGGTCAGGTCATGTCTCCAAAGGGGGAATGCTATGAATGGTACCTTGAAAAAACAAACTGGCCAAATGTCGTGAAGAGATGGGACTTTCCTGGGTCAAAGCTTTGTCACTAGTACTCATGTACATCCGAAGAAGAGCAAGAACAAATCTTTCTCCTTACGAGTCTCCTTTTGGGAGACTGCCGTGGATGGGGGGAAGCCCATCCACAATCAAAATCTTACTACAGAGTTGTATGAGCATGATATGTTAACATACTGTCAAACTTTGTCAAAAGCTGTTTTTCAGAACCAGGAGAACACAGAAGGAAGTGCTGGAGAGCTCTGAGGTGGCAAGGCCTGTTCTTGGTCTCATTGACTATATACACTGCAGTGAAGGTCGCTGAAAGAGCAATGTGGGTTCATGCCAGCCACTGCAAACCCTTCTTTGGACAGCCCCCAAATGAGAAGGGAACAACTCAGAACATCGTTGAGGACGACAATGGCTCGACTTTGACAGCGGACCCTCAAACAAGGTAGGTCAGGTCGAACGCTTCTCGAAAACGTATATATGGGGGTGAATGGAGCAGCCCATAATTGAAATTGTTAGCGTCATCAGCTAGCTTGCGCGACGAAATTGGGTCAATGACGAGCGCAACAATGGACCTCACGAAAACGTGGGTCGCGTCGAGACGTTTCCGAAAACGTATATATGAAGGTGACTGGGTTGGCGCATTATTGGAATCGTTAGAATTGTTCATTAGGCCCGAGCCTCACGAAGTGATCGGCGAGGAGCCTATTGTATTCGCTCGCGCGAAAAACGAAAAAGGCTCAAAGTCGAGCGCGAAGCGCTCGACTTTGACAATGGACCCTCAAACAAGGTAGGTCAGGTCGAACGCTTCTCGAAAACGTATATATGGGGGTGAATGGAACAGGCCATAATTGAAATCGTTAGCATCATCAGCTAGCTTGCGCGACGAAAGTGGGTCAATGACGAGCGCGTTGCGCTCGTCATTGACCATGGACCTCACGACAACGTTGGTCGTGTCGAGACGTTTCCGAAAATGTATATATGAAGGTGACTGGAATGGCGCATTATTGGAATCGTTGGCGTTCTCCATTATTATTAGGCCCGAGCCGACGAAGTCTCGGCGAGGAGCCTATTGGATTCACTATGCCACATACCCCAAAATGCGTTAAAATCCCCACGGTCGCATGGGACGCGGTCGCCAGTGACCCCCGACCTCATAGGGACGTGGGTCAGGTCGAGACGTTTCCGAAAAGGTATGCGTCGGGGTGACTGGGAAAACGCCTAATTGTTTTTGCTCGAATTCTCCATTATTCTTTATTAGGCCCGAGCCGACGAAGTCTCGGCGAGGAGCCTATTGGATTCACTATGCCACATACCCCAAAATGCGTTAAAATCCCCACGGTCGCATGGGACGCGGTCGCCAGTGACCCCCGACCTCATAGGGACGTGGGTCAGGTCGAGACGTTTCCGAAAAGGTATGCGTCGGGGTGACTGGGAAAACGCCTAATTGTTTTTGCTCGAATTCTCCATTATTCTTTATTATTATTATTATTATTATTATTATTATACTTTCTCTCTCTTTGAACCCAATTTTGACCCCCTGAACATGCGCGAAAAGTCACCATTTTTTGCATGGTGGTCAGGTCTGGCGAAAAATTACGTATTTTAATGTCGCCACAAACTAACTCAAAAACACGGCTACACTGCGCCCCCTGGAAATTTCAATTTTCGGGCCCCTATGGGAGAGGCCAAATTCAAGTTTGCCCTAGATTCATGAAATTCTCGTCACACATAGATCATGTCAGGACAAACAAAAAATCCTCTTGAGGCACCCCTGCATGACCCACAGGAAATCCACCAGGTTGACTTGAAATTTGGCTTTTGCCGAGTCAGCAATTTCGCTCACCTTGTATTTGCGCGAACTTCTCCTACAGCATTTGACCCACAAACACCAAAATGGCTCAGCATCATTTAGAGACATAGGGCATCTAAAGTTATCGAAGGCTTCGTATTCATTTCAATTGTCTTGTCACACTAGGCCCCTGAAGTTGGCCTTCGTTTGACCAAAAATTCCGGTCCTCTTTCCTGCCATCAATCGCACATGCTTTGCCCGATCTGCCCCAAAATGGAATCATTTATGAACACACCTACACTGAATCCATAAGTGCAGAAACCACGTCGATTGATGCCATAGCGCCCCCTACAGAACAAAATGAAAATTTGTATGGGGGTCCACAAAATTAGTTTCTCTGGTATGCATGAAAATTTTTGTACACAATCCTCAGATCCTCCTGGTCAGAAAAGGCAATCAGACCTATGCCCAATTTTGCACGCCACACGCGCCACCACACCGCAAATGTGCGTTGCGTTTATATGGGGAGCCAACAATTTACTTTCTCAGACATGCATGCAATTCGAGACAAACATTCTTTACCCCAGCACGATCAAAAAAGTCAATGACACCCATGTCCACATTCCCACACGAAATCCGCTAGCTTGGCTTGAAATTCTGTTTTTGCCAATTTTGCACTGTTGGACACCTCGTATTTGCGCGAACTTCTCCTAGGGCATTTGACCCACTAAACCCAAAATGGCTCAGCATCATCTAGAGACATAGGGCATCCAAAGTTATCGAAGACTTCGTATTCAATTCAACGGGCTTGTCACACGACGCCCCTGAATTTGGCGTTCGTTTGACCAAAAATTTCTGTCCTCTTTCCTGCCATCAATCGCACGTGCTTTGCCCGATCTGCCCCAAAATGGAATCATTTATGAACACACCTACACTGAATCCATAAGTGGAGAAACAATGGCGATTGCTGCAATAGCGCCCCCTACAGAAGAAACTGCAATTTTGTATGGAGGTCCACCGCATTACTTTCTTTGAAATGCATGAAAATTTTTTTACATGTTCTTCAGATACTCCTGATCAGAAAAGTCAATCAGACCTATGCCCTTTTTGCACGCTGCAGCCGTGACCACCACCCCAATGTCAACATGACGTCACTATGGAGAAACCACAACCTTGTCACACGTATTGCACAATCACTCACGCACTCTTTCTGCACTTTGCTTGCCATTTCCTTTCCCTTATGTACTGGACAAGACTTAATTTAGATTTGTGGATTCAGAGCAACAAGTGCACTAGTGCCCCCTACAGATGGAACAAAAGCATTAGATGGTGGGAATCACATTTAGGTTTTCTGAAATGCATGAAAAAAGGTAGACAACTTCGCGACAGTCAAATAGATAGATTCAACAGTGTTATCATGTCCATCCTTGCCAAGATTTTCATCTTTTGCCAGTGGGGATTACATTTGGCAGAACAGGTGGCTCTCTGACAGCTTGAAGGGGGATCTCAGGTGGCTCGCAGGTGGGTTGCAGGCTGTTTGCAGGGCAGGTTGTTCGCAGGGAAGGCAGGTCGCAGGTTGCAGGAGCAGCGGCTCTCAGGCGGCATGCAGTGGGGTTTGCGGGGCTCGCAGGTGGCTGGCTGGAGATTTGCGGAGCTCGTAGGTGGCTCGCTGGGGGTTCGCGGGGGCTCACTGGCGGCTCGCGCTGGGTTTGGCGGTCGCGCAGGCAGCGAGGGCCGTAAAACGCCGCTTGCGGCTTTAATTATTATTTATTATTATTATACTTTCTCTCTCTTTGAACCCAATTTTGACCCCCTGAACATGCGCGAAAAGTCACCATTTTTTGCATGGTGGTCAGGTCTGGCGAAAAATTACGTATTTTAATGTCGCCACAAACTAACTCAAAAACACGGCTACACTGCGCCCCCTGGAAATTTCATTTTTCGGGCCCCTATGGGAGAGGCCAAATTCAAGTTTGCCCTAGATTCATGAAATTCTCGTCACACATAGAACATGTCAGGACAAACAAAAAATCCTCTTGAGGCACCCCTGCATGACCCACAGGAAATCCACCAGGTTCACTTGAAATTTGGCTTTTGCCGAGTCAGCAATTTCGCTCACCTTGTATTTGCGCGAACTTCTCCTACAGCATTTGACCCACAAACACCAAAATGGCTCAGCATCATTTAGAGACATAGGGCATCTAAAGTTATCGAAGGCTTCGTATTCATTTCAATTGTCTTCTCACACTAGGCCCCTCAAGTTTGCCTTCGTTTGACCAATAATTCCGGTCCTCTTTCCTGCCATCAATCGCACATGCTTTGCCCGATCTGCCCCAAAATGGAATCATTTATGAACACACCTACACTGAATCCATAAGTGCAGAAACCACGTCGATTGATGCCATAGCGCCCCCTACAGAACAAAATGAAAATTTGTATGGGGGTCCACAAAATTAGTTTCTCTGGTATGCATGAAAATTTTTGTACACAATCCTCAGATCCTCCTGGTCAGAAAAGGCAATCAGACCTATGCCCAATTTTGCACGCCACACGCGCCACCACACCGCAAATGTGCGTTGCGTTTATATGGGGAGCCAACAATTTACTTTCTCAGACATGCATGCAATTCGAGACAAACATTCTTTACCCCAGCACGATCAAAAAAGTCAATGACACCCATGTCCACATTCCCACAGGAAATCCGCTAGCTTGGCTTGAAATTCTGTTTTTGCCAATTTTGCACTGTTGGACACCTCGTATTTGCGCGAACTTCTCCTAGGGCATTTGACCCACTAAACCCAAAATGGCTCAGCATTATCTAGAGACATGGGGCATCCAAAGTTATCGAAGGCTTCGTATTCAATTCAACGGGCTTGTCACACGAGGCCCCTGAATTTGGCGTTTGTTTGACCAAACATTCCCGTCCTCTTTCCTGCCATCAATCGCACGTGCTTTGCCCGATCTGCCCCAAAATAGAATAATTTATGAACACACCTACACTGAATCCATACGTGGAGAAACAATGGCGATTGCTGCAATAGCGCCCCCTACAGAAGAAACTGAAATTTTGTATGGAGGTCCACCGCATTGGTTTCTTTGAAATGCATGAAAATTTTTTTACATGTTCTTCAGATACTCCTGATCAGAAAAGTCAATCAGACCTATGCCCTATTTTGCACGCTGCAGCCGTGACCACCACCCCAATGTCAAGATGACATCATTATGGAGAAACCACAACCTTCTCACACGTATTGCGCAATCACTCACGCACTCTTTCTGCACTTTGCTTGCATTTTCCTTTCCCTTATGTACTGTACAAGACTTCATTTAGATTTGTGGATTCAGAGCAACAAGTGCACTAGTGCCCCCTACAGATGGAACAAAAGCATTAGATAGTGGGAATCACATTTAGGTTTTCTGAAATGCATGAAAAAAGGTAGAAAACTTCGCCACAGTCAAATAGATAGATTCAACGGTGTTATCATGTCCATCCTTGCCAAGATTTTCATCTTTTGCCAGTGGGGATTACATTTGGCAGAACAGTTGGCTCTCTGACAGCTTGAAGGGGGATCTCAGGTGGCTCGCAGGTGGGTTGCAGGCTGTTTGCAGGGCACGTTGTTCGCAGGGAAGGCAGGTCGCAGGTTGCAGGAGCAGCGGCTCTCAGGCGGCATGCAGTGGGGTTTGCGGGGCTCGCAGGTGGCTGGCTGGAGATTTGCGGAGCTCGTAGGTGGCTCGCTGGGGGTTCGCGGGGGCTCACTTGCGGCTCGCGCTGGGTTTGGCGGTCGCGCAGGCAGCGAGGGCCGTAAAACGCCGCTTGCGGCTTTAATTATTATTATTATTATTATTTTTCTTTTCCGCAAATGATCGCAAATTTGACCCCCTGAACATTTACGAAAACGCACCAATTTTTGCACAAAATTCAGGACCGGTGAAAAATTTTGTTTTTTAATATCGCCATTAAAAAACTCAAAAAACCAGTGCAACTGCGCCCCCTGTCAAAATCAAAATACATTGCGCCTATGGGAGGCCTTGCCATGTAAAGTTAGCCCAAGAGTCATGAAATTCGGATCAAACGGAGATCTTGTGAAACCCAACAAAAAAATATATTACACCAACTCCGGACAACAAACAGGAAGTCGGCCATCTTGAATTGAAGTTTGTGAAGCGCAGAGTCAGCATTTTTGCACACCTCGTACTTGAATTAACTTGTCCTAGGGCATTAAACCGACTGGCACCAAAATCGCTCAGGAACATCTTCACAAGTTGGGCATCAAAAGATGTGCGAGGTTTTATAGAATATTCAACGGTGTTGGCATGGCAACCGCGTGAATTTGGTCTTCGTTTTTGTCTCTCGCCGCAATTTTGTTTGTGCATTCGTTCGCACAATCTTTGGCCGATCAGACTCAAAATTTAATAACTTGTTTACTGACCCGGCCTGAACCCACAATTAGGGAATCAAGTTTCTAGGTGCAATAGCGCCCCCTACAGAAGCAAACAAAAGTTTGTATAGAGGTCCACAATTTTAGTTTCACTGAAATGCATGAAAATTTGTGTCAACATTCTTGACGTCATCCTCATCAAAAAAGCCAATCACACCCATGCTCTATTTTGTAACACGTTGCCATGGCGGAGCCCGAAATGCCCCATTTTATTCTAATGGGAAAAAGCGAAAAATCCCCCATATTAAAGTTTCTGCTTACTTTGCCCGAAATACATGAAATTTGGTACACAGATTGTTGATGTCAGCCTGATCAAAAAAGTCAATCACACCTATGTCATATTTTGGACGCTGTTCCCATGACGATGCCAAAACTGCCCCATTTTATCCCTATGGGAAAAAATGTGAAATTTCTGCGATGGAAAAATGACCCTTGCTTTCTCAAAAATGCATACACATGCCTGAAATTTGGTACACGCATTGTCCACATCTCCCTGAACATAAAACCTACAGGTGAAAATACTGTAATGTGTAAGGCGTTGCCATGGCGATGCCCAGAATATGGCATCTTTTTCTTTGAGAAAGTCAATACATCCATTGCAGTTTTTCATATGTGACAGCAAAAAAAACCCCGCTAAAATAGGCACGGCTGGAAAAGCTGGGTTCAAATCGGCACCAGCACCTGGGCGGCGGCCGGCGAGGGCCTATTATCGCCGCTTGCGGCTTTAATTTATTATTATTCTTATTCTTTCTGAGTAAACGATCGCTAATTTGACCCCCTGAACATATACGAAAACTCACCAATTTTTCCATGCAAGCCAGGTCTGGTGAAACATTTTGTTTTTTTTTGGCGCCATTAAAAAACTCAAAAAAGTGGCGAAACAGCGCCCCCTAGAAAATTGAAATTTTGCATTCCTATGGGAGGGACGAAAAAAAAGTTGTCCACAGAACCACCAAATTCGCGTCACAAAAAGACCATATGAAGACTGACAAAAAATTACATTATGAAGTTGCCGCCTGACAAACAGGAAGTCGGCCATTGTGGATTGAACTTTGACCTTTGCCGAGTCACCATTTTTGCACACCTCGTATTTGAATCAACTTGTCCTAAGGCGTTTAACCGACTGTAACGAAAATCGCTCAGGATCATCTACACAAGTGGGGCATCAAAAGTTATTCGGGGTTTTATAGAATATTTAACGGTGTTGCCATGGCAACCGCATAAATTTGCCCTTCGTTTTTGTGTCTCGCCGCAATTTTCTTTGTGCATTCGTTCGCACAATCTTTGGCCGATCAGCCTCAAAATTTAATAACTTGTTTACTGAACCAGCCTGAACCCACAATTAGGGAATCAAGTTTCTAGTTGCAATAGCGCCACCTACAGAAGCAAACAAAAATTTGTATGGAGGTCCAGAATTTCAGTTTGTCTGAAATGCATCAAAATTTGTCACAACATTCCTGACATGATCCCGATCAAAAAAGCCAATCACACCCATACTCTACTTTCTACCGTGTTGTCATGGCGGCGCCCGAAATGCCCCATTTTATCCCTATGGGAAAAAGCGAAAAATCCCCCATACTAAGGTTTCTGCTTAGTTTGTCCGAAATACATGAAATTTGGTACACAGATTGCTGATGTCAGCCTGATCAAAAAAGTCAATCACACCTATGTCATATTTTGGACGCTGTTCCCATGACGATGCCAAAACTGCCCCATTTTATCCCTATGGGAAAAAATGAGAAATTTCTTCGATAGAAAAATGACCATATCTTTTTCAAAACTGCATAGAAATGCCTGAAATTTGGTACACACATTCTTCACATTACCCTGAACAAAAAACCTACAGGTGAAAAGGATGTAATATGTAAGACGTTGCCATGGCAAAGTCCGGAAAATGGCATCTTTTTCCTTGAGTTACACAATTCATCCATTTCAAAATTTCACATGTAGCGTGCCAAAAAAACGGCTAAAACTGGCACGGCCGGAAAAGCACGGTCCAAATCGGCACCAGCACTTGGGCGGCGGCCGGCGAGGGCCTATTATCGCTGCTTGCAGCTTTAATTATTATTATTCTTATTCTTTCTGAGTAAACGATCGCTAATTTGACCCCCTGAACATATACGAAAAGTCACCAATTTTTCCATGCAAGCCAGGTCTGGTGAAACATTTTGGTTTTTTTTGGCGCCATTAAAAAACTCAAAAAAGTGGCGAAACAGCGCCCCCTAGAATTTTGAAATTTTGCATTCCTATGGGAGGGACGAAAAAAAAGTTACCCACAGAACCACCAAATTCTGGCCAGAAAAAGACCATATGAAGACTGACAAAAAATTACATTATGAAGTTGCCGCCTGACAAACAGGAAGTCGGCCATTGTGGATTGAACTTTGACCCTTGCTGAGTCACCATTTTTGCACACCTCGTATTTGAATCAACTTGTCCTAAGGCGTTTAACCAACCGACACCAAAATCACTCGGGATCACCTAGAGAAGTGGGGCATCAAAAGTTATTCGGGGTTTTATAGAATATTCAACGGTGTTACCATGGCAACCCCATAAATTTGGCCTTCGTTTTTGTCTCTCGCCGCAAATTTTTTTGTGCATTCGTTCGCACAATCTTTGGCCGATCAGCCTCAAAATTTAATAACTTGTTTACTGAACCAGCCTGAACCCACAATTAGGGAATCAAGTTTCTAGGTGCAATAGCGCCCCCTACAGAAGCAAACAAAAATTTGTATGGAGGTCCAGAATTTTAGTTTGTCTGAAACGCATGAAAATTTGTGTCAACATTCTTGACGTCATCATGATCAAAAAAGCCAATCACACCCATACTCTATTTTCTAACACGTTGCCATGGCGGAGCCCGAAATGCCCCATTTTATTCTAATGGGAAAAAGCGAAAAATCCCCCATACTAAAGTTTCTGCTTAGTTTGCCCGAAATACATGAAATTTGGTACACAGATTTCTGATGTCAGCCTGATCAAAAAAGTCAATCACACCTATGTCATATTTTGGACGCTGGTCCCATGACGATGCCAAAACTGCCCTATTTTATCCCTATGGGAAAAAATGTGAAATTTCTGCGATGGAAAAATGACCCTTGCTTTCTCAAAAATGCATACAAATGCCTGAAATTTGGTACACGCATTCTCCACATCTCCCTGAACATAAAACCTACAGGTCAAATTACTGTAATGTGTAAGGCGTTGCCATGGCGATGCCCAGAATATGGCATCTTTTTCCTTCAGTTAGCCAATTCATCCATTTCAAAATTTCACATGTAGCAGCCAAAAAAACGGCTAAAACTGGCACGGCTGGAAAAGCACGGTTCAAATCGGCACCAGCGCTTGGGCCGCGGCCGGCGAGGGCCTATTATCGCTGCTTGCAGCTTTAATTATTATTATTCTTATTCTTTCTGAGTAAACGATCGCTAATTTGACCCCCTGAACATATACGAAAAGTCACCAATTTTTCCATGCAAGCCAGGTCTGGTGAAACATTTTGGTTTTTTTTGGCGCCATTAAAAAACTCAAAAAAGTGGCGAAACAGCGCCCCCTAGAATTTTGAAATTTTGCATTCCTATGGGAGGGCCGAAAAAAAAGTTACCCACAGAACCACCAAATTCTGGCCAGAAAAAGACCATATGAAGACTGACAAAAAATTACATTATGAAGTTGCCGCCTGACAAACAGGAAGTCGGCCATTGTGGATTGAACTTTGACCCTTGCTGAGTCACCATTTTTTCACACCTCGTATTTGAATCAACTTGTCCTAAGGCGTTTAACCGACTGTAACGAAAATCGCTCGGGATCACCTAGAGAAGTGGGGCATCAAAAGTTATTCGGGGTTTTATAGAATATTCAACGGTGTTACCATGGCAACCCCCTGAATTTTGGCTTCGTTTTTGTCTCTCGCCGCAAAATTGTTTTGTCATTCGTTCGCACAATCTCTGGCCGATCAGCCTCAAAATTTAATAACTTGTTTACTGAACCAGCCTGAACCCACAATTAGGGAATCAAGTTTCTAGGTGCAATAGCGCCCCCTACAGAAGCAAACAAAAATTTGTATGGAGGTCCAGAATTTTAGTTTGTCTGAAACGCATGAAAATTTGTGTCAACATTCTTGACGTCATCCTGATCAAAAAGCCAATCACACCCATACTCTATTTTCTAACACGTTGCCATGGCGGAGCCCGAAATGCCCCATTTTATTCTAATGGGAAAAAGCGAAAAATCCCCCATACTAAAGTTTCTGCTTAGTTTGCCCGAAATACATGAAATTTGGTACACAGATTTCTGATGTCAGCCTGATCAAAAAAGTCAATCACACCTATGTCATATTTTGGACGCTGGTCCCATGACGATGCCAAAACTGCCCTATTTTATCCCTATGGGAAAAAATGTGAAATTTCTGCGATGGAAAAATGACCCTTGCTTTCTCAAAAATGCATACACATGCCTGAAATTTGGTACACGCATTCTCCACATCTCCCTGAACATAAAACCTACAGGTCAAATTACTGTAATGTGTAAGGCGTTGCCATGGCGATGCCCAGAATATGGCATCTTTTTCCTTCAGTTAGCCAATTCATCCATTTCAAAATTTCACATGTAGCAGCCAAAAAAACGGCTAAAACTGGCACGGCCGGAAAAGCACGGTTCAAATCGGCACCAGCGCTTGGGCGGCGGCCGGCGAGGGCCTATTATCGCCGCTTGCGGCTTTAATTCTTCTTATTATTCTTTCTGAGTAAACGATCGCTAATTTGACCCCCTGAACATATACGAAAACTCACCAATTTTTGCATGCAAGCCAGGTCTGGTGAAACATTTTGTTTTTTATTAGCGCCATTAAAAAACTCAAAAAAGTGACGAAACAGCGCCCCCTAGAATTTTCAAATTTTGCATTCCTATGGGAGGGGCAAAAAAAAAGGTGTGCGCAGAACCACCAAATTCGCGTCACAAAAAGACCATATGAAGACCGACAAAAAATTACATTATGGAGTTGCCGCCTGACAAACAGGAAGTCGGCCATCTTGGACTGAAATTTGACCTTTGCCGATTCAGCATTTTTGCACACCTCGTACTTGAATTAACTTGTCCTAGGGCATTAAACCGACTGGCACCAAAATCGCTCAGGAACATCTTCACAAGTTGGGCATCAAAAGATGTGCGAGGTTTTATAGAATATTCAACGGTGTTGCCATGGCAACCACGTGAATTTGGTCTTCGTTTTTGTCTCTCGCCGCAATATTGTTTCCCCATTCGTTCGCACAATCTTTGGCCGATCAGCCTCAAAATTTAATAACTTGTTTACTGAACCGGCCTGAACCAACAATTAGGGAATCAAGTTTATAGGTGCAATAGCGCCCCCTACAGAAGACAACGAAAGTTTGTATGGAGGTCCAGAATTTTCGTTTGTCTGAAACGCATGAAAATTTGTGTCAACACTCATGACATCATCCTGATCAAAAAAGCCAATCACACCCATACTCTATTTTCTACCACGTTGCCATGGCGAAGCCAGAAATGCCCCATTTTATCCCTATGGGAAAAAGTGATATTTCTCCAATACTAAAATTTCAGCTTACTTTGCCCAAAATACATGAAATTTGGCTCACCCATTCACGATGTCAGCCTGATCAAAAAAGTCAATCACACCTATGTCATATTTTGGACGCTGTTGCCATGACAATGCCAAAACTGCCCCTTTTTATCCCTATGGGAAAAAATGAGAAATTTCTTCGATAGAAAAATGACCATATCTTTTTCAAAACTGCATAGAAATGCCTGAAATTTGGTACACACATTCTTCACATTACCCTGAACAAAAAACCTATAGGTGAAAAATATGTAATATGTAAGACGTTGCCATGGCAAAGTCCGGAAAATGGCATCTTTTTCGTTGAGTTAGCCAATTCATCCATTTCAAAATTTCACATGTAGCGTGCCAAAAAAACGGCTAAAACTGGCACGGCCGGAAAAGCACGGTCCAAATCGGCACCAGCACTTGGGCGGCGGCCGGCGAGGGCCTATTATCGCTGCTTGCAGCTTTAATTCTTGTTGAAATCTTTGGACACGGTTGACCTTGCCACGATCGTGTGCAGGTTTCACAGTATTGGCTTATCTGGGAATGCAATGCAGTTATGGCCAAAAGGCAGGGACACCACTGCTGGAAGTAAATGTTTTATTTATTTGCCAACAAAAGTTTTTGAAATGTATGAAATAACCTAAATAAATACTGAAGCAGCAAAGTGCATGAAAAACAAACTTTGTGCCACTGCCAAAATGACTGTAAGTTGGTTTTCAAAGTATTTGTCAGCTACAGTCATGGCCAAAAGTTCTGTAGTAGCCGCCACTAATACAGTCTTTGTATAAATCTGCATCATGTAATAACTTTAGAGTTAAGTGACTGTTTAAATCTTGATATAATAGAGCTGTTTTGGCACCTTGCAGTCTGCGGACAAAAGTTATTAACATAAAACTGATGTAATATTCTCTTATTGCATGTTATCATACAGTTTACATTTTAGAGCAAAAACTGCTTGAAACAAATTCTGAAACAAGTCAGATTTTCTTACTCATTAAATGTGCCATTGTGTTCACAGTTACTGACTTTCTCATTTGGTACTTAGTATTGTACGCAGATGTTCTCTGAGAAGCATCCACTGAAAATCACACGATGAGAGTGGTGACAAGTTGGATGCTGTAAAACCGATAAAATCAATCATGATCTTTGGGTTCATAATTGAACTCGTTCACATGCAAATACTGATTATAACTTTTGGAAAGGGATTCCATTTTTTCCATGGAAAAAGACCATTTGTATGGAGGTCACTGTCGATTTTTGGGAGTGACAAAACTGCGCAGTAGCAGAGTAGAGTGTCTGTAAAAAGTCAGACTTTTATGATACCGACATCTGTGTGTTTGTAATTGTGTGTCAGAACCAGATTCTCTCTTTAAGACTGCGGATTTGTCTAGTATCCTATCTGCTGTCAGCTCTAAGCTGGAGGCCTGATCCTCCCATGTAATGTGGTTATTTATCTTTCAGATGGAGGATCCCTCCTGACAAGCTCTCTCACATACATAAAATACGTGCATGCTTGCACAGGCACAGTAAGGGCACACACACATACACACAGGCAAAGGCACACAAAATGAGAACCACATTGTACTTTTGAGCGCTCTCCTCTGCTCCCTGAGACAAATTTAAAAGTGGATGAATTATATCTCTTTCTTTTCTCTGTCCTCTTGTTCTCCTAAATCCTTTTGCTTCATCATCTACATCACTGCTGTCTCCCTTGGCTTTCCAGAAAAAAAAAAAAAATTACTAATTGCCACATGGTAGTTGGCAGTTACTCTTTCTGTCTGTCAAATGTCATCATAATGCAGCTGTGCATCTCATTTTCAAAAAATGGAATTTTTAGTCTCAGGTCTGTGGTATAAATGTGAACATTTTCAACATACCACACAAAAATACTTTTCTTTGTAGATTTATTTTTATAACTTTAAAAATCTCTTGCACACATCCGGACTGGCACGTAGTAAATTTACAAAAAAATGGAACAAGGTCTGGAGTTGGAGAAGTTCAATAAAAGTATCACTATAGATTTCATATTATAGCAACTTGGTGATACAGTGATGACAGAAAAATCTGATCTTTGTGGTGTGGTAAGGAGCGGAGTATGTGGAAGGATGAATGTGTGCAGCATTTTCATCCTTGAAACGCTCTGACCGGGTATGGAAGCCTGTAACTTAATAAGCTATTCTAGTCATGGCATCAACGGGTTGTTGGACAAAGTGAGTGGAAAAAAAAAAAAAATCTAAATTCTTGTCTTATTCCATACTTGAAATCATAACCAGTCCAAGTGAGGAAACTTGCACACAACTGACTGAACTGTGAAAGAACACCTACACTTGGCCATGGCAGCAAACATTTTCCGATCGCCTGCACCTATTGGAAGCACATGAAAGGTGCAAAAAAAAAAAAAAGATCTTGATCTTAAAATTTTGAACATGTCAGTTTGACATTGAGAGGAATTTGGTGAGGCCTTCTGTGAATGGTTTTCCACCAGACTGAAGGTGATCCCTCTTCAGGGAGTATGGTGGCCAAGGTCCTGTTGATGAGAAAGATAAAATCTTTTTTTTTTTTTTTAAATAACCTAATTTAAACTGACAGACAAAAACTAATCTTTGGTTTGTACAACTGCTGTTTTTTTAAATTAGTTTTTTTCCTTTTCTTTTTTTGTACCCATCGCTGATACACCTTTTCCAGCTGCGCGGCGTGTGTTGGCAGATCTGGATGAGTGATGTGATGAAAAGCCATAAAATGAAAGAAAGGAGTGACAAATCTGTAATGACAAAAGCAGAGAGGACAGTGTGACTTAGCTGAGAAAGGAAAATGGAATAAAAGACACCAGAATAAGAAAGAAGGGTGGTGCAGTGGTTAATCGCAGCATGTGGCAGAGAAAATGTATGATTTCCTCAAAGCCTCTAGTTTTTAAAGTTATTTTTGTTAGTTGACAGCTTACTAAAAGAATATAGATTGGAAGTCCTTTGAAACAATTAAATCACTAGGAAAAAACTTATTTGTATTTAAAGTTGGTTAAAAGGAATCAAAGGTCACGTAAGCTTATATGACTGAAAGAAGGCTGTAAAAAGGTAAAAAGTAACATAAGCTCTAAAGTCAGCAACACTTAAAGGAGGTCTTTAATGCATCATGACCTAAATATATATATATATATATATATATATATATATATATATATATATATATATATATATATATATATATATATATATATATATATATATATATATATAGACAATGAAAGCCATGCAAGTCTTTAATATGTGATTCTGGATTTTAAAGCTGTTGCAGTTAAAGAGGCCACAGGGAACAGGTGACAAAACGGTCCTATAGCAGAACAGAGCCACTGGATCCCCTCCTGCTCGGTCACCCATCTGTATCTAATCAGTTGAAAAATTGAGTGTTGAGACATAATTAGTTGTAACAAAGTTTCATAATTTAAAAAAAGGGGGAAACTCTGTGCATTGAACAAAAATGTTTGCAGAAGGCAGGATGTGATTTTTTAATCCTCACAAAAATAACTCAGGAACCACAGTGGTGCTCTGAATCTGAGTATTTATTATTTATTACTGCTGTCGATGTAAGATTTGCTGAATCATTATGAACATCAAGTAAACAAATTAAAAACTTTAACATATAAGCAAGAACACTGCAACATTTTTTTAAAAATGAAATTAATGTTACAATATTTCCTTTTCAGATACAAATGATCCAATCAAATGTAACAATGTAACAATGCAAACAGTTTAACACATGAGAATCAATTCCCCCTTCTACTCAGTGCTGTTTGGCCAGCTGTGCCATTTATCTTCAATATTTAATTTTAAATAATCTCAAAATGTAACAACACATGTAGCAGTCGGTCAGTTAAAAAAAAAAAAAAAATTGACTACAATGGATTCCTACATGTCAGACTAGAAAAACAGTCTGTCCTCGCCTCGCTTTCATCCACATCTGCAAACCTCTGTACAGGGAGGGAGGCAACTCTGTTTCATTCACTGAGATCAGCAGCAGACGTTCAGAGTTTCACAGTAAATAAATATGTGAAAATGACTCGCCTCTATAAAATGTTTTACAGCTTCATGTACTCTAACTCATGAATGATGCTGTGAGTGGTGGTCGCTGCTCCTCTCTGTCAGCCCATCTATTGCAAAGCCAACAAACAGTGTGCATAACATTTCTTCAGAGATCCCTTCAAAGAAAGGGTTTCTAACTGCAGGATGTCGCAGCCAGCAGTCATGGTGCATTAATGCAATTCAACAAGTTAAAATAAGAAGCTGCAGGGAGGTAATGTAGGGAATTCTGATGGCAAGAGGTTGACACCCCGACACTCTGAATCAGTTTCTTTTCTCTTTTATTTGGTTCATGGCAGTTTTCACTCTGAAATAATGGTGCTTAGTGACTTAATGTAAAGTTGGAACAGAACAGATTGGAACATCCACCCTAGGTAGCGTCATCAGTACTGTCAGTGTTGAAGGTGAAAGTCTACTTTTGATTTTTATTGTTGTTTGTGTTGTCGACTATTTCAAGATGCAGCATTAAAAATCGCGGGGGTGGGTGAATTTTTCTTTTTTTAATCTCCACTGGAGATACTGGAAATAAAAATAATGTATCAGAGGTAGGGATGTCCCCCCCCCCCCCCCCCCCCCCCCCCCCCCCCAAAAAAAAAAATCCCACCCAGCAAATCGCAATCTGGTGAAGGGGCTGCATACAAATATTGTTTCAGTAAGAAACTTTGAATATAATGTTCATTCTATTGCACTGTAACTCCTGGAAATACAAAATAGGTCAGTTGGGGACCACAGGTAGATTTCACTACTGATACAAACCAGACTGCACTCAACACGAGAAAGTGAGGTGAAGGAAAACAGAGAAATTGGTGGTGCTGTAGAAAAGTGACAGCAGGGGTTAAAATTTTTCTTGAGTATTTGCATGTGAAATTGGCACTCTTGTGTGGGGCCACACCAATATGCTGAACTCAGCTCTGCTCAGTATGAACTTATTGGTGTGGCCCTCCACAACAGTCCCAGTTTGCAAATTGGACCCTTGGGAAAATTAATTACCCATCCCTGCTTTAGAAAGACTTATTACACTTTTTTATTCTCACATTTATTTGATAGATATAATTGTTGGGGTTGCACTGGCTTTGTGCCTTGCAGACAATTGTGTTTGCCGTGACCATTTAAATTGGAAAGATTGCTGCCAGTCAAAAATAAGATGAACTCCTACCCAAAACTACAGTACACACAAACAAAAAAAGTTGTTCCAAGCATGGAACTAAACTTATTTTGTTGACTTGGCATTAGTATAAGCAGAAACATGGCTGGATATCAAATATAATCACACTCACTTAGAGAAACAATCTAAGCCTGTCAGTGACAAAAACAAGCACTTTGATGCAGACAGTCTCCCTGTGGGATTATCTCACAGCTGTTTTGCAGTTGCTAGTTAGATAGCACGCTCACTCAGTGGTGGAAAAAATTCTAACGTTTGTCCCTATAAATAATTTGTATACAAAAAGCTGAACAATTAGGGCCTAAATCCAAATTTGGTGTAGGTAATTTTCCTGGTTACTGTATGTAGAGGTAATGTATTTTCTGACCTGCATTAACCACAGTTATCTTTCTGCCTCACCTCATTCACTGTGGTGGCAACACACTCCCAAGCTGTTTGTTTGGCTTTGTTAGTCAACTCAGATTCCCCTAATGTGTGTTGCCTGGCTACAATCTCCTCTAATCTCGTTTTTGAAAAAGTTTGCTTTTCTCATTTGGTCCATGGTTATTCTCTATCTGAACCCTCATTTATACTGGCATTGTAAAAGGGAAAAGGGCAAGGCTGGCCTGTGGTTTTTAAACCAGAGGAGCCCAAGTTACAAATACAATTTCAAGAACCTGCTTAAGAAAGTTTTCAGCATCCTTTACAAAGCAATCAGTAATTAATCTAGACTTTATCTGTCATGTTTCCCTTTAGTGCAAAGAAAAGCAGTTACACCCAATCTTCCTTTTTTTTTTTTATCATTTTCACTGGTAGCCTATGATTCATATTTGGTTTAATGGGTTCTGACGTGATTAAGGCCACAACTATCTGTTCAGGGACTTTCATAGAAGAAACACATCCTCTGGTGAGCAATATCATTTCCCGTCTCGTGTGATGACATGTGGGATGGAGTCAAATGTAGCCGAGGGTGGAGACGTTAAAATACACACGCGCACATAAACACGCACATACTAGCAGATGTGTGAGCTTTGCACAAACAGCCACACTTCTTGTCCGTGAGGCCCAGTTATGGCCGAGATTCTTGGCCGACCAGGGGCAGAGCGGGCTCAAGGAAACGCATTCATACATGCACACAAACGGATGCAAAAACTGAGCTTGCTGACTGTAAAGAGTGGCATTTGTGACTTCAAAGAAAACCATGATGCAAAGCTGTCACCATGTGTTTGTGACGCACAGGAAAATCATGTCCAAATGTATGACACTTGGCTGCAAAAGGCTGTTTGGTTTTTTTTTTTTGTCAGCTGGTCTGTGGTGCACGTGATGTGTGATTCGCAAAGAATGTATTTATAGAAAGGATGATGAAAGGCGTTGTTTCCATCAAATGTAAAAGCCTTACTCAGTACACCCATAACTTGCTGGATTTGGATGCACATTGCCTCAGCTTGTACAGACTTAAGTGCGTGTGTATGTGAGTTTAAAATGACCTATTGGGGACTTAACTGGAACACCCTCATCCTGCAGAGACCTGCTGCTAGTAATCCCACATTTAGTTTCACATTTAAAATTCCAGTGTGGAACTTTTGTCTCCCCCTACTGGCAGTGAAAGTATTTACACAAACACTGCCAACACATCCACATGACAAAGTAAAGCCACACTGAGGGTAATACCTGTTGATCGCCTTTCTTGTTTTGATGGTAACCCTTCAGCTGAATGCTGTTTGTTTTTATTTGAAGCATTATTTTATGCGTTACAGGTATTTCTGCTATTGGATTAGCCATACTTATAAGTCAGGTAGTCTACTCCCATTGCTGTTCATCTCTTGAGCTCTTGCAAACCAGTCATTGCTGGATGGCCTATAGTAAGGTGCATTGCTACTGGCAACTCCAGTATGCTGCAACATACAGAGAGATTTACCTTGTGGAGATGGACATAATCAACACTGTGTGAGCTTGTATGGCCAGATGTTCGTTTATAGTCGTATAGTCCACTTTTTTTCTCCTTTGTATTATCTGTTTGAGACTCTTGGTTGGCAATCAAAATGGATAATTGCATATGTGCAATATATTTCAACTGCAGCATTGTTCAGAAGCCAAAAAGGTTTCATCCACAAATTATACCATGACTCAGTTCAGAAAAGACAAAGTGATTCAGATCAAGGAGTCAACTCTGATCTTTAAGGTCTTTAACCTTAACCCAGTGTTTGAGTTGTTTTAAACATATCACATTCTTTCCCTAGCTTAAAATACTGGTAATGAAACAAAATCCAGGGTTTTGCAAAATTGTCCAATAGTATCCAAACACTGGTACACAGACTGAAATCTGAATAGACAGAAATTTTGTTCAAGAATATGAATAAACTGATTTTTTTCAGTTTTCATGTAAATGTCATATCTAGGACATGAAAACTGGGATACTAAAAACATCTACACTACATTGATAAGAAAACAAAAAGAGACACAACACAGTGAGCTGAGAAAAGAAAAAAAAACTGCATGGTGGGTGGCTTGGAGAAAACGTCCTCTCCATTTCCAGAGAAAGGGTGTGAAATGGCGAGAAAAAGGGGAAAAGGAGAGATGGAGGAGCACGAGGAGAGTGGGTGTGTCTTACTCCATCTGTCCCCTCCCTCTGTTCCAGAGGTATAGATGGTGCAGGAGCAGCCTGCTGCATCCAGAAGTCCAATCTAGTGAGCAGCACTAGTCCTGAGAACCAGCAGCTCAGAGAAGTAGTCCAGCCACTCAGAAGCACCCAGCCTGACTCCTGCAGCTGCATCAGACACTTCGCTCAACCACCTGTTGCCAAATCAGTGAGAACATTTATTTCTGTGACTCACTAGTGGTGTGAGATCTCTGAGGTCGTTCAGATCACTGCAGCTCTGAGACTCAGAGCCAACATCAGCAGATCATGAGGATGCAACAGCACTCGCACACCTTCCTGGCCCTTATCCTCGTGGTCTTCATCTTTAGGATAGTTCTGTCTGGTTCCTCCGTGATCAGAGGTAGGTGACCTTTGCATTTGTATTACTTTGTTGCACTAAAACATCATCAGGTGAGAGTATTGGTTGCATTTGAGGTGATGTGTTTGTTGCATATTTCAGTGATTGCTCATTGTGGTTTTCTCTCCTAATAGTTCTACAGTGTAAGAGCTGTGCAAGTGAAAGTGAATATAACAGTCTTTCTGCCTTAGTTTGACTGTTGACTTGTCCAGTTGTATGCTGAGATATGCTTATAAAGACAGTTTGATTTCAGTAGGAAGATGGATATTTATTTCAAGCACAAATGACAAAAGTAAGGACTTGTAACAGAACTGAATTAACCTCAGACTGGAAAGCCTGTTAAATGATGTATTCTTCCTTTTAAAGCTCCATGATAGTTCCCAAAAACAGTTACAGAAAATGAAGAAAGTGAGGGAAACTCATAAATGATAAATTAGACAAGAGTTTTAAAATGCTGTTTAACCCTGAGTGAAGGCAAATCAGCGTTCTGCTCTAATGCTACCTGTCAGGGTTTCAAATTGCCTTGATTAGACGCTGTGTGAACAGTTTTTGTTTTTTAATGATGCCTGTGCTTTGTCTGCATTATTGAAATGCGGTGAGCAGACATAGCCAGATAGGTCATTTACAGCTCACAGGTCAAGGGTTAGACTTGTAGAAAAACATATGGGACAGCTTTCCCCGAAATCATGCCCACCAAGCAGATCTGAGTAGCTGAGTAAAAGTCAGCCAGTTACTTGCATGCATTGCCTCTGGCAAAAGATTTTTTTAATTTCATTTTTTAAAAACATCTGGCAATTCTCATCAAAGGATTATTATTATTACCAACCCTCCCTGAAGTCACCACTTAAAATTAAACACACAGACTCTTTAGATTAAAAAAATGTCCAAAATGCCCACAAATGCTGACAGAAATAGATTTTTCTTTTGATGCAATACCTTATTGACATATACAAAGATAAAACCAGGAATGTTTAAAAAATTGGTTAAATATATGTTTGTAAATGATCAGTCTGAGGGCTCCAACTCATCACCCCCCCCCCCCCCCCCCCCCCCCCCCCCCCCCCCCCCCCCCCCCCTCCAATTTTTTTTAATAAGAGGATGACAGGGTATGTATATTTGGATTCTTGCAACATTCTTGGAAAAATGCACAAATGTTTTACTTGTTCTGTAATCATCCAAAAACCAAAGTGAAAACACAAACTAACACTACAAAAGTCTGTGCTTCATAGCCTTGCTCCATTTGGGAGTAAAACCTTGCCCTTTGAAGATTTTGATGGTACTTAAAGCGATTTGAGGTGAGCAGGCTGGAGCTGGTATAAAATGGTAAGCACAGTGAAAAAGCCTGCCTCCAGTGTGTGACCTCCTGACTGAAGTTGGCTTTCAGACAAATCTCAGTGTGCAGCTTTGGCAGCTAGATGAAAGTGGCTGTGTGTATTTTTGCTTTGGGAAGAGTGTTAAATGTCTGTATCTCTGTTCTTCTTGGACCAAAGATATAACCTGGTATGCTGCAAAGTGTGTTTGCTTTCTTCTGTGATAGATATAGCAAAATATATGGATGCCAGTCTACTTTCCAATGCTTTTTTTTTTTCTAGTTATGCATTTGTGCTCTCTTAACACTTTTTCCATCTGTATCTGAATGAGTTAAATCTCTGGTAATACTGAAATTATTTACCACTATTCCACCTGAGGACGATATTGTATAGGCTGCTAACTACAGCTGCGCTAGACCAAACATGGCTTCATGCTATGTGAAGATTAGTGAGAGGCAAATATGGCTGGAGAGAGGAAAGTGGATGAGATTAGAGGACAAGACAGATGAACTCAAAACACTTTAGGAAGCTAAAAAGAGGATCAGGTTGACGGAAAGGTGGCGCTTGACACATGCAGGATGGCAGAGATGGACTGAAGGGGATGAAGGACGAGATGGAGCGACACCATAGGAACGAGGGAAAACAGATGTTGCTTGCACTTGAATGTGATTGGGGGGGGGGGGGGGGGGGGGTATAGAAAAGCAGGAGTACAATTCCAGGCACAATGATCTCCTGCTAGGTTGCAAAGCACGGTCTCCTGCTGAATTACAGTAGATATTCTCTGGGCTGAATTACACTGGTCTGGAGTTATTCTCATTAAAGCCATTATAGGTCAGTTTTTCAAACTCTTGCTGCTTTGGCTGGCATGGGGCTCTGAGAAATGTTCACACTTCATTTTCTTAAATGAAGGTGACTACTATACCAAGTGCCATAAAACATCTGTCTATCCTCACAGGAAAAGGAAGCCAGGTCTCCTCTCCACATCTTTGCTTCCAGCACAGAAACCTGAGAGGCCAAAAATACTGAACACCAGCACTGCATCCAATCTCTGAGAATCAGAGCACCATGCATTCATAAGCAGGATTTCATGTTTGTGTATACAGTGTATATGGTGGGAAGGTTATCGAGTTGGGGTCACTGGAGCAGTGTTTATAAGAAATGTATAGAAATTTTGGTTACCTGTAGTTTTTCAGCTGCTCTGACTCAAGACAAACTGACATGAATTCATGGTTCTGTGTCACTTCCACCAAAACTACCGCATTAATTCAAATAAAGAGGCCAAAAGTTCTTCTCCATCACATTTTGAAAACAAAACAGGCATTGCAGTCTGCTTCAGCTTTTCTTTTTCAGTCTAATTGTTCTCATTTAGTACAATCCACTGCATCAGTAGAGAGGAGAGACAGGAGAGCACGAGCAGGCTGCTTACAGTGAAGATCTGTGGTTTGATAAATGTCAGACATGTATTCATAATGATTTAAAGCTTAAAAGGCACATGCTATGCTGATCCATGTTGCAATATTTATTTTTAACGACCAAACATAAAAATATCACGTTGCACTCAAGTTGAAACGTAAGAGAGCATCTGACAGCCTAATTAACCTTCTCTCTTGACTGGAGGATCATCCGTCAGTGATCCAACATGGCTGCTCTGCAGAGCCAAGATTAAGCTTCCCATTTGAGGGTGTTTCTCTATATCCAGCCAGCAGGATTACGTTCTCGTGATGCGGGTCCAGGGTGACTACAAGGGTGAACTGTTTGTTGTATGATGTGGCAAAGTTTATTGCATAATCTGACAAGTTTATTGGCTGACTCCCAGTGTTATGATTGATTTGCTTATACAGTTTTCAGTGATAAATTGGCTTCAGCCCACCCAGTGTGTGTGTGTGTGTTTGCAACATACCAATGAAATGAATTAAAACAGGTTTGTTGTTGGTTATATGCATATATAGTAGCATTTTTTTCATTCAGTTTTTTAAAAAATTCTGATAGCCCTTCTTCTCAGCATTGATCAGTTTTCTTTTTTATATCTGCAGCATCAAAAGCTTTTCTTTAACACTTCCTGAAGTCTTCCTGCCATACTCCTAGCTGTTGTAGTATATTATCCATGCGTTGGTCTGCTGCTCCAGCTGAGTCAAACCAGTCATTGCTTGCTGAATTGAAATACCTACAGAAATGATGCTACAGATATTAGATTTAAAGCTCTAGTACAGTGGTTCCCAAAGTGTGGGCCGGGGTCCCCTGGTGAACCGCAAAGATACTGCCGGGGGAAAGGGGGGGGGGGGGGGGGGGGGGGGGGGGGCAGTAATAACAAAAATTCAGTTTGAAATTCCTCACAAGTTTGTGCAGTTACATATTTATATAAATTATTTATTTATTTATTTATTGTTATCTGATTTAGCTTTTATGTGTCTGGAATAAAGATTCATATGATATGATGTGATATTTATATGAAATGAATTAAAACTGGCAATAGGAGGTGGTTAGTTTGTGATATTGCTCATTACTTTGACCTAAATTTAGATCTAGAAATCTAGAAAGAGAGAGCAGATTTCTCCCATACTGGCTTCTCTTCATTGGCTCCCTGTTAAATCTAGAATAGAATTTAAAATCCTTCTCCTCACATACAAGGTCTTGAATAATCAGGCACCATCTTATCTCAAAGACCTCATAGTATCATATCACCCCAACAGAGCACTTCGCTCTCAGACTGCTGGCTTACTTGTGGTTCCTCAGATACTTAAGAGTAGAATGGGAGGCAGAGCCTTCAGCTTTCAGGCGCCTCTTCTGTGGAACCAGCTTCCAGCTTGGATTCGGGAGACAGACACCCTCTCTATTTTTAAGATTAGGCTTAAAACTTTCCTTTTTGATCAAGCCTATAGTTAGGGCTGGATCAGGTGACCCTGAACCATCCCTTAGTATTTGTATGCTGCTATAGGCCTAGGCTGCTGGGGGGTTCACATAATGCACTGTTTCTTTTCATTCATCTTATTTACTTTGTTTATACTCCACTCTGCATTTAATCATTAATTGTTATTAATCTCTGGCTCTTTTCCACAGCGTGTCTTTTCTCTCCCCTCAGCCCAAACGGTCGCGGCAGATGACTGCCCCTCCCTGAGCCTGGTTCTGCTGGAGGTTTCTTCCTGTTAAAAGGGAGTTTTTTCCTTTCCACTGTCGCCAAGTGCTTGCTCATAGGGGGTCGTTTTGACTGTTGGGTTTTCTCTGTATTATTGTAGGGTCTTTACCCACAATACAAAGCGCCTTGAGGCGACTGTTTGTTGTGATTTGGTGCTATATAAATAAAATTGAATTGAACCATCCACAATCACATTCACACCTATGGGCAATTTAGAGTGGCCAATTAACCTAACCTAGTACATGTCTTTGGACTGTGGGAGGAAACCAGAGGCTTGAGCCAAAGTCAAATCGAACCCAGGCCTTTAGCAGGGATGTTATTCTAACTGTGAGGCAGCAGTGCTAACCACTGCGCCACTGTAAGATTATGAATTTAATTGTCCTTAAATGACATGTCTTTTCATGTGGCTGAAAGCATTCTGTGATCTCCTGTTTGATGGGGTCAGACACCAGCAGAGCTCAGGAAGACCCTAACTTCAAATAATCACCCCCCCACTCCGCCACCCCCTCATATTTCATACAAAGAAACACTCACAATAACTGTGGCTTAGCAGTTTTTCATGCATGTCTAAAGCTGTTTTCACACATACGCTGCAGCCCTGAACTCTTCTGGGTGCATGTGAGTATGCAAATGTCTGACACTGTTTGACATTAAATGGTCTATAACTTGCCTGCTCTCACTGTGATTTATGAACAGTGCAGGTAACAGTCTGGTGTATTCACAGTTTGTGAGTGGCTGTCCTGCCCCCCCCCCACCCCCTGCCCCGCATTATTTGGGCAACACCCTTGCCTAAACCAAACAAAGTATTTTACAGTAGTGAACGCAGCTGACGAAAACTGTCTCCTGTGCTACATGTGAGAAAAGAGATTCAAACCCTGTGCCAACCCGATTAGCTGTACACTTCACATGAAAAACACGATTCATTTCTGAATCTTTATTAATTTTTCTCTGGAAATACTGATAAGCCTTAACAGTCTCTAAGTGGTGCATGGGCCAAATGACCAGGCTTTGGGCAAGTTGTCATAGGGCAGAGTGAATGTTTGCTTTTTCTGGAGAATTGAAATCTGTTGCCAGAAGTTTCCTAATGTTTTATGCGCTCTGAGCCCATCTCCCTCTGCGCCAGTTTCTTGTTTTTATCGGAAATAAATGCAGAATTGATAGGTTACACATAGCTGGAAAAGCATAAGGGTATTTTTCAAATCCAGGGCTTCCCCCTCTTTCACTGTCAGTGTCTGTTTTGGCATCTGGATGCTGCTGGCAGTATTCCTCCTGCAAAGTTCCACTATTTCATTTAGCACTGAAATATGAGCCAAGGACATGTGCTGTGGAGAGTATAATACAAGTTCTAATCCAGGAAGAAAGTCCATTGTTTTAAGCCTTGTAGACTTTGAGGAGTGGAAGTTTTAGTGCATGTAGACTCGTTTGTGATATCCACTGCAAAAACATGTTTAAATATGCAGAAGATGGAAATGTGATTGACATTAAAACTTTTAGCTCAAGTTTAACTTAACGCTGGCACATTCTGGTTTAGTCTCAGTCATATCTAAGTCTTTCCATCACTACTGCTCACAGATTGTTATCCAAGTCTGCACTGGTGTTACTGTTTTACATGTGCACCATGTGTGTCAGTCACACTCCTGGTGCAGCTGCACTTGTCTCAGTTTTCTGATGTTTATTAGTACTCCTATTATAAACTGGCTAGCTGTTAGCATTCCAAGTTATTGGCTAGTGTGACAGGCCACATGGCAGAGGTAAATAAGAGATGGAGAGTTGCTTTTCTGTTGGCTTCATGATGATGCCAACTTTCCTCATGAATTTATGACACCATTTAATACAGATAAACAGATTATTTTAAAGCCAACAAAGATCATTTTCCATGGAACATGTCAACCCTAAAGGTTTTTTAGGTCACCACGAAAATACAACCATGGTATTGTTTAGTGCCTGTTTTCATCTAACATTTGTCCCAAGCTAAGCTGACTGGGACTTTATTCTTTGTTTGTGCATGTATTATTCTAGGCATTTTTCAAATCAGCACAAGTTGTAACAAAGTTACAGTGTTTTATTTATTTATTTATTTTTTCTTTGATAACTGAAAAAATCACCGATTTTGATTTACAGTGTTGTTTTCAAAAGAAACCTCCAAGCATACACACATTGTGTGTTGCATCCACGATTACTGCAACAAGCTGCGGCATATGCAGTTTGTGATACTTGTAGTTTGCAGAAAATTTATTTTTGGAGAGCAAGCCTGCTTATAAAATGGTAAATGGACTGGTTCTTATATGGTGCTTTTCTACTCTACTTGAGCACTCAAAGAACTTTATACAACACATCTTCATTCACATGAGCACTTTTTTCTACATTTCTGTGGCTAAGTGCTTTCTATCTAACATTCATACACACATTCACACTCCAATGAACGGGGATCGAACCACCAACTAAACAAATGTCTGCTTTCACTGTACCGCCTACTGTTTTTCTTTTAAGTGGTGGACAGCAGAAGAATCCAAGATTTGAACTAAAATGCGTTTATTTGAAGGCTGTAGATTTTGATTTGCTCACCTGTCTTACACAGTATATCCTGACTTTTGTGATATGTTGTTTGTACCCCCCCCATGTACACTTGCATTAAAAAAAAAGCACAAATGAGCTCTGTTTGATGTTGTTAGAAGCTCTGAGGCACACTTGATTGTCATGAATGACTATAGTGACCACAAGTCTGGTTTTATCTTTAAATAACCTGAGTGCATTCTGCTCAAAAAGGAGCCAGAGTGTAAAAGAAAATGCACAAACCTTAAAAGGATCAAAGGTGTCTTTTTCTGCTTCCTTAGTGAGACGTCAAAACATGAAAGTCCGCATCAGCACCACAGGAGACACCATTGTGATGACCTTTTTGCGTCCCAACACTGACACCAGGCTTGAGGGATACATCCTGGGCTATGGCAGCAGCATGTTCTCCAAACAGTTCATTCAGCTGCCAGAAAATGGAGAGCCATATGTGACAGAGTTTGGTAAGAAAGCCTGGTAACGCACCATGTAGGACCAGGTGGTTCCCAATACATGTGCATTGTGGTTGCTGCTAAGGGATGAGCTTCAGAGGAAATACAACCTGCAGTTTGTTCTTCTGCTTTTAGATGCTGAGCCTAAGTACCTTATAGCTGTCCAGCCCATTCCAGCTAATGAGGTGAAAAAGCAGTGCACAGGTACGTCTGTTTTAAAGGAAAAGTAATTGTCACCAGTGTGACTTAGAGAAAGTGTTTTTTTGGACATTAGGTGTGACCAACTGCACATTAAGTAAGATGCTAATTTATTCTCAGGTAAAGTGGAACTCGAGAAACCACTGCACCTCGTCATTGGGTCAGTGACACCCACCTCAGTTCTTCTGTCCTGGGGGACACTGCTGAAAACCCCTTATGAAGGCAACATCATGAATGACTGTCTCGAGGATGGGTGAGCTTAAATGCGTTATGGTGTAAAACAGGTGTTGTTTCTCTTAAAAAAATAGTGAGATATGAACCTTTAGACCTTCAGGGACTTTGTGAGGCTTCTTCGATCCCAGCTCTGTGTCAACAAGATGTAAACAAAGTATAAAATTAACATGCAGTCATTTAGCTAGTTATTTTTGGCCCCATTCCTTAGTCTGTTTTTTTGCATTTTGCTAAATTGGTTTAAAAATAAATTAGCTTTCATAAAGTCTGGGGTTATAAGGAGTGTATTGTTTTTCAAGATTTGTAGTGAATTTTTGGATGTTTATTTCCTGCGGACAGCAGGAACATCCATCCTTGGGAAATATTTGTTGTAGTGATTATAAAGATGTGCTTTGTTTGCAAGTTCAGATGTGACTTGAATTATGAAGTCACAGAAGAAGTACATGTTTTAATGAAAATTTGCCTCCTGGAGCTTTATGTAGCTACTGCTATCAATCCCACTGACCTGCTCTTTGTGACTGGAGACTACACTGACCCATCCATTATTCTAGGAACATGGAATTGCACCTGTCTTCAGTATATTTACCACTTAGCAGTGACATAGCTGTCACTGCAGCACTGGCTAATGGGGATCCTTTATTCTCCTAAAGTACCCGTCTAGTGCCTGGAGATTTCGTTTTGTGCGAGTGCTGTACTGTAGTTACGATGAGCTCAGTCACAGGTGGTGGAATAAGTCTTTCCCAATCCCACCTCTCTCTCTCTCTACTCACACACACACATTTGGTGCAGAGAGCCTGGAATAAGTACATAAACAGTGAATGAGTCCCTGAAGCCTCTCAGGTTACTTAGCACTGCATCCAGGGCAGCCTGTGCACAAAGGTGTTTAGGAGTCCACCCACACAACAATGTGACACAGATTTCATGAAATACTGTTTTTTTTGTTTTTTTTTAAGTGACTTTCCTGTTGTTTGGAACAAAGCTTCCAATGGTTAAATGTTGCGTCCATATGTATCTCCTATATAAAGGAAAATAACCATGGATTCGTTGGTTCTGCCAAGAGAAATAACAAGATCCTGAGAAATGGTGGCATGGAAAGGTTCATTTATCACTTTGCTTAATGAAATGGCATTCATTCACAGCATCATTGGCATTACTGTGCCATACTGAAAACAAGGTTTCACTATTAAAAGAAAAAAGATGACATCAACGGCACCATATTCTGACGTCTTGTACTTCTTGTACAGTCCTTTTAGATGTGATCATTAGTGGATGCAGTGTGAAATCTTCTGCTCTGCCCTGTTCCCAGACACTACACAGTGCGTTATCGTGAGAAGAACAGGAGGTGGAACTACCAGACCTGCCCTACAAGTGATACAGTAATTGACAATCTGAAGCCAAACGCAGTCTATGAGTTTGGCGTCCAGCCAAACTCTAAGGACGGCACTGGTGCGTGGAGCAGGCCGGTCATTCACAATATCAGCATAGCAAGAGCAGAAGGCAAGTTTGATTCCACCTGCTGTGACAAATGCTTCAAATTTGATTATAATAATTTCACCATCTTAATAAAAACATAGATTGACAGTTAGTAGGAGAAACAGTTAGAAATGGTGGTGCTTGATGAACCAGTATAAAAGTAGAAGGTCAGGATTTAGCAATCTCACAACTGGTTGTTTTTTCACAAATATATTTAATGACAATTCTTTGACAGTGTAGAAGAATCTGGTTGTCATATTTTCTGAGGGCAGGTTAAAGACAATCCAATGTCCAGTCCAACAATCTCAAAATTAGCTCTATTAAAGTGCAGAAAAGTTCAGGGCTGCAGTGCATGTGTGGGCGTGGCTTCAGTGTGGGCGCGGCATTTCATGTAAATGCAGTATTTTATAATTCCTGTTACTACGTAGTGTTACTGAGTCAAAACCTGTATTATTATTTTGTGCTTTCACTTTGTTATTTCCACTGAAGTCATTTATTTACTGATTCTTCTCCTGTGTTTTTAGAGAAGGCCATCAGGAAAATCTTTAAGCGCCCTGTCAGCCCTGTGGTATGTAATGGATACAGCCAATTTGTTATCAAAACAAAACCAAAGATTTAGTGTTTTATTCTGTTGTTATGTGGATACATGTGCTACTAGAGCTAGAATATGCTCAGTATTGCAATAAACAAGTGAGTGTAATGAGATGGCACAGGTACACTTCCTCTTAAAATAAAAAAAATGGTTGTGTATTTGGAACAGGCAATGTGCTTTAGAGTCCTTGTAGACTTTAGTGAGCTTATGCTATTCTCAGGGTCATTTGCCTCATTAATTTTCCGTCCAACTGCTGAATGGAAACGGGATCAGTGTGGCCAGGACAGGCCAAGCCAAAGAGAGCAGTCTGCAGCCACAGCTAACTTGAGTGGGGATTAAAAAAAAGGGAGATGAGTTGGAGGCACAAAGGAGGAGAGATAATAACGCTGAATAAAGTTCAGAGAAGAAAAGTGGCACAGATTTTCTAACAGTGCAGGGTTGCTCTGTGGTGCCAAAATCATAAAACAGCACAGCTGTTGAGATTTAGCGTAGAAGAAAGTGGATGGATGGATGGATGGATTTGCCCTTTAGGGAAAGCTTTAAATAACAAGCCTGTCACCAGGGACTTTACCAATTGGGCATGCTGTAAAGAGGCTATAGGTTATGCAACAAAGAGAAATTTATAGTACAGAGCAAATCCTGATTATTTTCACCTGTTGTGATAGTTATGGACTAACACCCACTTCTTTTTCATGTCTTTTCATCGTTCACCTAGCAGAAACCTGGAACTTCAAATTCCCACTCCTCCCTATTTAATCACCAAGGTAAGCCAACAGAGACACTGCTTTGATACAGAAGGAAATTTTTTTTTTTTTTTAATTTTAATACATAGCAGCACATTTTACTGCTGCTTTGAGTTTGAATTCTTTTCTACTGACCCCTGCTGTAAGATTCAACACTGGAAGTATCACTAAGGATATAATTTATTGTTCTGCAGACAGGACCTCCCTATAGACCTCCAGTCTCTAAAATAACTTTAATTAACTGGGCATCGACTGCATGCAAAGTGCAATTTTTAACAGCATTGTGTTCCAAACATTTACAAGAACTTTCCGTGGGTCTTCCATCCCTTCTAGCTCTTCTGTCTCTGTAATCCAAGATTGACTTAACAAAGTTAAGATCAGTTTTCTGCAGAGTTGATATCATCTGTTGGAGGACTCCTTTTTTTGTTTCTTAAAATTTTTTTGTCATTAATGTGATTAAGTGTTTGAGTTTTTTTGTCATACCACAGAATTGATTTCTTCAGATGCTTCCCTGATAACATTGTATTGATAATAATTTAGATACTTAGAGCTTAACACTGTTGAATATACCTACTTTGCCGTCTACAGCAAATATAAGTAGTTTTTTTTTTTAATCACTGATTTCTCAGATGTGTACAGTAATATGAAAAGAGTTGCTACTCACTTTAACAGTTTAAAAGACAGATATTTTGCAAAGAACAAAACTGTAATGAGCATTAACACACCAGAGGGATAATATGTCAGCATTGTATTTACAAATTGTTTCTACTCCCACCAAAATTGATTAATGCAGATGTTTCCTAATCTTATTCTTGGTACCTCAGATTCCACGATTGATATCGGAGGATTAAACCGGTGATAAATATTTTTGTTGCTTTTCTGAAACGACTGAGTAAACGTGATCATTTCTTGTTTTTTTTTTTTAGAAGTGAAATTGAAGGCATCATAGGTTTTCTCTCCTTGACTTTAAGTTCTGCTTTATCATTGTCAGTTCACCATAACAGGACCAGGACCTTCTCCAGGAACATAACCCCACAGATGACTCTTGGTAATGACTTTTCTGTCCTAACTGAGTTCAGAGGTCAGGAAGATCTCTGGACCCCATGTCTGACAGTTCTACCTGACTTCTCTATCACTGTCCTGATTGCTCATTGTTTACTATACAAACACCATTTACAGTAACTGTAAATTCTACGGGTTGTAGACGCATACATTTTGTCTTGGGCCTACTAACATACACTATTTTTCTCAGCTCCAACCACACCTACTACTACTACTAAGGAACCCCTGTCAACTCCTGGATCCACAACACCTGTGTTCAACAAACAGCCAATTGGTAAACAGAGAATCATAGTTCTTTTTGGAAAAGCTTCATGGCTCTCATTGTGGCTGTGTAAAATGATGGACTAGGCAGACTGTTTTGAGAGGCTGTCAGTGCTTTACAGAGTCCTATTTTAATAGTTGCATGAGCAGCTGTTTGGGTTGTAATAAGGTCAGTGATCTTGGATGCATGGGATTTTAGGCAAACAACAAAGCTCACAGAAATTGCTGATGATGTTCTCAAAGTTCAGTTGTTGAAAATTAGTTGAACAAGCCTGAAAGCCAAAGTGCTGCCGATTTCATATTCCTGAGAAGTCTGTGACTTTTCCTGAGCTCTGAGAACCTCATTAGCTGCTACTCAATCAAAAATTAATTTCAGTCATATCTCAAAAATTATATCTCAGGTAAATCCATTGTATTTTTTTGATGTTTTCCTGTCTCTCATTTTTTGCTATTTTAAACCCATTATTTTTATTTATGATTACCATTTTTTTTTTTGGATGATTAGAGGCTGTTGCTTTCAATACAGCACAGGTGGGGGTGAAGAAAAATCTGCATTATAAAACTGCATGAAACAGATGTGTCTCCTTCAACAGGAACTTCAACTTATGTTAGTTCTTTTTCTTCCCTTTCATTGTCCTGTGTCCCCTTTGTTCACATTTATCACCTCAAACAAAAGGCTTTGCACAAACTCAGCTCTGGATATGTATTGTGAAACTATAAAAGTAGACATTGAGACACAAAATGGGATATTGTCACTTCCCCAAGTAATTGGACATCAGTCTAAATTTTGCCCATGTACACCACCACAGTTTAAAATGGATACAAATGAAGCAATCAAGATGTCACTGAAGTTGTACACTTGTAGCTTCAATTCAAGGGGCTTAGCAAAAATGACAAGATTAACTATTTAGGGATTACAACCATTTTCAACACAGCTCCTCCATTTTCAAGTCTGTGGCCTGTTTGTTTTCTTTTTTTTTTTTCTTTTCAGGATTTGGTGAACTCTCACTCTGGACTGGGAGCTTTGGTGAATGGTCAAATCAAATCCCAACTAGTTATTTTTGTTTAAAATTCTGAATTAAATCTGAAATAGTACATTCCATTAACATCATTACCTGTGTTCAAATCCACTGTGGTGGTGTATAGAGGTAAAGTTATGGAAATGTTTTCACTGTTGAAATACTTATGGTCTCAAATGAAATTATTCTTTGTTGGGATACTTCCTAACATTGAACTTCAAAACTCCTATTTGCCATACTTTTGCTTTGCTCCTTTCTTTCTCTTATTTTCTGACTTCCTCTTTTTTCTCCATTTTCTCTCACTGATGTGAACATCTGATCAGACTGAACAAGCAGGTTAGAATGTTCTATTAAAGTTCCACACCAAGTCATCATTCAATATTATTAAACCCTCATTAGTCAAAGCCTCTTTGACTAATGAGGGTGAATTTAGATGCTCATCGTGTTTAGACATTCTGGCTGTAGTAGCCTTTTCTGTCATAACACAGCTTTTACCTTGCAAATACCTGCATAAGCTCCATCTGCCTTTGAAATTGGACCCATCATATCAGACAAATACCAGGTAAAACATACTGTGTTCCTTCTTCTTTGGTCTAATATTTGTTCTGAGTAGCACATCAGCTGGTCTAAATTTCATTTGGTGAATGTCCCGCTTTTATGCACTTCCTATAATGAAAATAACTTTTTAATTTTGTAAATGAAACAGAAGAAAATATGTTACTGTTGTTATGAAATGAAACTATTCTCACAGTACAGTACTGTGGCTTCATGGCCATATTTTCTTTGTCTCATATGACCCAGGAAGAGGAAACCGCTCCAGATCTGTTGTGCCTCCTTTCATGGAGGTCCCATTAACTCCCAAACTCCATCTTGCACTACATATAACAGCCACCATGGCATCTGTGCCAATAGTCCAGGCAAATGTGGAGAATCGTGGAGACCATGTACAACCTCAGCCTAACACCAAGCTCCAGCATCTGCATCCACCACTACCACTACCACAGCCAAAACCCCGACAACCTCAAGTGAATCCCAGAATTAAGGCTGAACATCTGCCAAAGCCCCATGGCCAAACTGAAAGACAACCCAACATAATATCCCAGCCCAAAGTCCAGACCGAACCACAACCCCACACAATACCCCAGCCCAAAGTCCAGATCCAACCACAACCCCGCACAACATCTCAGTCCAAAGTCCAGACCCAACAACAAACCCACACAACAGTCCAGCCCAAAGTCCAGACCCAACAACAAACCCGCACAACAGACCAGCCCAAAGTCCAGACCCAACAACAACCCCACACAATACCCCAGCCCAAAGTCCAGACCCAACAACAAACCCGCACAACATTCCAGCCCAAAGTCCAGACCCAACAACAAACCCACACAATACCCCAGCCCAAAGTCCAGACCCAACAACAAACCCACACAATACCCCAGCCCAAAGTCCAGACCCAACAACAAACCCGTGCAACAGTCCAGCCCAAAGTCCAGACCCAACAACAAACCCGCGCAACAGTCCAGCCCAAAGTCCAGACCCAACAACAAACCCGCACAACAGTCCAGTCCAAAGGCCAAACCCAACCACAACCCCCCACACCACCACTTCCTAAACTCCATGCACAGCCACGACCCCTAACAACAACCCAGCCTGTATTTCAAACAAAACCTCAACTGCAAGTCCAAACAACATCACAGCCCAAACTCCACACCCAGCCTCAACATCACCAGGCAGTATCCCAGCCTATGGTGCAAACCCACCCCCTTTCACTGCCTCAGACAAAACCAAAACTCCAATCACATCCTCAAACCACACCACAGATTGAATTAGAACCAGTGCCTCAGCCAACACCCTACACCAAACACCAGACCCAACCTCTAACACAACAGCAACACAAGACCCAGACCCAGCCTCAGAGGCAAAATCAACTAGGTTCCCAGCCCACACCTGCGTCACCCCTTCAACCCACTCATCCAACACCCCAGCACATACCCTATACCAAGAAAACCCTACTACAGCCAGGTTTAAGCACCAGAAAGCAGTCTGTAACACAACCTCAACACAAGAACCAGGACAAGCCACAACCAAAAAGGCAGTCTAAGCTTCAACCATCAACTCAACCGAAAAAGCATCCAAAACCTCAACCAAAGCCAAGAGCAAGGGATCAGCAACACTCTCAGCCAAAAATTCAGTGGCCGTTAAAATTACAAACCCCCAAAAATACCCTGGACCATCTTGTAACTCAGCCCATTCCTCAGCCTCAGTTTCCACCAAATGTCCAGTCACAACCTAAACCTAAGCCACAGCTTCCATCTGAGCCCCAACCTAAACCTCAAGCTGGGCTTCAGCTTCAGCCTCACTCCAGGACGTACTCTGGTCCCACCAAGGTCACCTCAAGGCAGGCAGTCCCTACGGGTAAAGACCCTACTTTAACAATCAAGACCTTAGCTATTGTTAATTTTTAATTATTATTTCATTTTTAACAGGGGCATGTTTTTAGAATTAGTTTTTACAGTAATAATGTCATGTCTTTTATCTCAGGAGTTGCTAGAATGTATCTTTTAATTAATTATATGTTTAGATAGTATTCCATACCTTAATTCAACCCAAGAAGATATCTGCATGACCTATGTGTAAGAGTTAATTCTTTAATATAATGATCGCAACAATCTTTGAAACCAACAATACTGTTTGGTTTTGACAAATAGTAGGGTAAGCCCCCTTTAAAAGTAAAAACTATGTTCACATGCATATTATACCAGATATAAAGTGAGTTTTCTTTCACACAGCTCCTAGTCCACACGACGAGGGCAAACCTCTACCAAGACCTGCCCTGGCTACAGAGAAGGCTGATAGATACAATCATGGTAAACACCATGACAAGTTTGTCCCATTACCATCTCTGCTTTTTTTGTCAAGCCACACAGAGAATGGTGCTTTGAGTTGTATTTCAAGCCATTTGACAGTGTCACTGCTTCCCCATCTCCATCTCCATCCAATCACCCCACACACCCTACCCTATTGTTGTTCCTGTCTCCATGTGTGCCTCCATTTTCAGTGCAGCACACCTCACCTCACGCCTGCCAGTTCGCAACCCGAGCAGTCTGACTAGCTTTGGATCTCGTTTATGGCTCTCTGTCATTTCATCCAGTGTTTGCTCCTCTGCATTCTTTTTCACTTACATGCTTTACCATTTATCCCATCTAGGTAAAGCGTTCAAGCTCAGAAGTGGATCTTCTCTAACTTCCAATTGCCTTTCTACTCATCTAGGTACCGGTGTCCTCAGGTCGTCTGAAGTTCCTCGTTCTTCCATTAGCTCATCCGTTCCTACAGCAGGAAGAAACACCACCCCGCCTCGCACCTGGGTTCCTTCTCATTCCACTAATCATGTTGTCAGACCATTCTCACCATCCAGGACAGTCACTTCCTCCCACAGTTCCAGCACACCTGGCGGTAATAGAGTACTCACTTTTGCTTTGCTTATTTCCTTTTCGAAGCAGCTACCTCAGGTTATTCTCTTCTCTTTGCACTTTTTCATACTCAGCAGCTACAGAAGAAGATGAACAAACTCATGACTAGAGATTTTAGCTACATGATCTCTGGTGAATGCACATATTAGTTAATTAAATGCTTGTGCTGGTCGTCTTCTGTTGCTTTCTTATGCTATGATAGTACACATTCTGCCACATGTGCTTGGTGTGTATTTAACACTTTTACCATGAGCAGCAGTGGCGTCTATGGTGTAAGGGTCGTTAACATGATTTATGGTCCCTCTTGCTGGCCAGGTGGGAAGTCTGGCCACAGCACTGGCCAGGACACATCACATTTTATACCAGCAATGCCAAGCCAAGCACTGTGCAGACAGCACAGCCACCACAGTCCTTTTTCTCTTTCTGTATCTCTTTCTCTTTTAAACACACACTCCTGTTCACTATCCAGATGTGTAGAAGAGAAACAATAGTCAAATTTTAAAAGATTTTTAGGTTTTAAAGTCATATAAGTATCCAAACACACTCTCGAGCTTTATTGTTTCTGACATTGGTCAGCGGGAAAAGTTAGAGATTGTAATTAAGACAAAGAGCACTTTTTTTTCTCACCTTTACTTCTTATTTAGTATTGGTATGTTTTTCCTCAATGACACAAAACATATAACAGACCTTTCTCTCCCTCCAGCAGCCAGTGGGGTGCATCATAGAGGTGGGGTGTGGTCCAAAGAAAAACCTGGTAAAGACAAACCAAGATAACTGCCTTTCAGTGTTCCTCACTTACTAACCTAAGAGGCACCGTCATGCCCCATCCCACACCATCACACTGACCTGTGCTTTTATCACAATACTCTTATGCTCTGTGACTTTCAGCTTGTCCCTCAGTGCGACAGTGTTGTCTGGTCATGGTCTGTGTCGTCTGATGCGTCCAGTCCTAGAGGCTTATACTTGACTGAGACTGAAGCCACTACATATAATAAGCCTGTCTTCATATTTTTAAGTCTACAGCACGACCTGTGCCGGACCTGTAATCAGCTGGTTTACATTAGTCTGAAAGTGCCAGTCAGGAAAGCTGAATGTAGGTTGCCCCTTTTTTGGTCACTCACATTGTTTCCATTCTGCCAGGCAGGCTCAGTTAATTAGAGTAATTGAATCCATCTCGAGTAGTAATGCAAACCACGTTGGGGCCACATGTATTAATGGTGGCGCTATGCTCACTCCTTGTTCTTGGGAGTTGTGTAGAGCGGTTGTGCTTCAGTCCCATGTCACAGCTGGTATGTGTTATTTCTGGAAACTTGGACAGTTTCAGAGGTCTTCAAGGAGTCGCAAGGCTCTCTGGAAGCAGCTCTACAAAAAGAATATTCATTTTGCCTGCCACCCCGCTCAGCTAAACACAAATCTCCCAGTGGCTTTGTTTAAAAGATATCTACACATAGTTCACCTTCCTGCCTCCATGAAGTAAATGGCATGCAGCTACACTGTTGCTGTTGACACTACTGTTGCTAAAAGCTTTGTAAAGTACACAATAAGCTGGTACACAGTGTGTGCTTTTAATGAAACTAAGAATTAGAGCGTGTCCACAATAGCTTTATGGACCTGAGTTTCACACTGGCATTTAAACTTGAAATGATTTTTCAAAGCTGTGCTTATAGTTGGACGCACGTGTCCATCAATGAATTCCATCCGTGAAACCCATGAAATCTGAGTGTGTGGTGCAAAAAGCAATAACCCTGGTGTTGTGAGACACTGGTATGTAATTCAGTGAGAATATTTGTCTGGCCTGACCATAAATCCTGGTGTTTTGGTTGCATGCATTTTCACATTCTAACCTCGAAGAAGATGAAGTTATCTGAGAGAAACCAGAACTCACACTGCTGCTGCTGTTTTAAATCACAGATTTGAGTCAGATGCCTTTGGCATATTAGAGGCTCAGTGTGCTCCTTTAGTGGTTTTATTGTGAGACAAAACCAAACCAAACTCACCTGCTGCAGAAACTGTTGACAAGCTCTCCTCATGTCATATACTTTGTAGACATATTATTGACTTATCACTTTACACCTTGATGGCTCATTTCTTGTTCACTTATGCATGACAGCACCTTCAGAGCTGATACTATGCCCTCTTTCAATTCTAAGGTTTTACGTATCAGGGCATAATATAAATAATCTGCTCCATACCAGGTTCTAAAATTACTTAAATACAACCTCAGATGAACAACAACATATGACAGAGCGTCATTATTTATTTAACAGAAACCAAGCCAAAGTTAAGAAGTAGTTTGTGAAAAACTAACTGTACCCCATAGTGAACTAGTCATTCTCTGTATGACTTTATCAGTCTCTCATATCGTTGTGGAGGAATTTTTGGCCACTCTTGTTCACAACGTTGCTTCAGTTCATTGAGGTTTGTGGGCATTCGTTTATGCACAGCTTTCTTAAGGTCCCACCACAGCATTTCAGTCAGGCTGAGGTCTGGACTTTGACTGGGTCATTGCAACACATTAATTCCTTTATTTTTCAGCCTTTCTGTTGTAGATTTGTTGCTGTGCTTGGGACCATTGACCTGTTGTATGTCCAACTTTCCACAAGCTTTAGCTGTCTGACAGATGGCCTCACATTTGACTCTAGAATACTTTGATACACAGAGGAGTTCATGGTTAACTCAGTGGCTGCAAGGTGCCCAGGTCCTGTGGCTGCAAAACAAGCTCAAATCATCAGCTCTCCACCATCATGCTTGACAGTTGGTATTAGGTGTTTGTGCTGATATGCTGTGTTTGGTTTTCACCAGATGTGGTGCTGTGCATTAGGGCAAAACATGTCCACTTTGGTTTTGTCTGTCCAAAGGACATTGTGTTAGAAGTCTTGTACTTTGTTCAGATGAAACTTTGCTAATCTGAGTCATTATATTATGTTATTTATAGAGACTTTCTCCTGGCAACCCCCTTCCGAACAAGCCATACTTGTCTTTTTCTAATTGTGCTGTCAGGAACTTTAAGATTTAACATGCTAACTGAGGTCTGTAGTGAATCTGTAGCTCTTGGGCTTTTTACAGTTTCTCTGAATATTGCATGGTCTGACCTTGGGGTGAATTTGCTGAGATGTCCACTCCTGGGAAGACTGGCAAATGTCTTGAATGTTTACCACTTGTGAATAATCTTTCTCACTGTAGAATGATGGACTTCACATTGTTTGGAAATGGCCATATATGGGCAGCAACAGTTGCTACTCTAAGATCATTGTTAATGTCTCTACTCTTTGGCATTGTGTTAACACACACCTGAATGCTCCAGACCAGCAAACTGCCAAAACTCCTGCTTTTATAGAGTTGGTTCCACTTCCTGATGATCAGCTAATTGAGTGCATTTGATTAGCAGCACCTCGCTGCTTCTTACCGTCTTACTTCCTATAGAAGCAGTAAGGGTGTACTTAGTTTTTCCACACAGTGCTTCCGCATTTTAGCTTGGATTTTGTTAAATAAATAATGAAATGGTGTAATATGCCATAAGCTTAAGATCTGGTAAAGACCAGATTATTTTTCATTATGTCCTGATATGTAAAACCTTAGAATTGAACAAAGGTGTACTTTCTTTTTATCATGACACACTGTATGTGAGACAGAGGTACTCCTAGATTGTATTGTCAGTGTTAATCATATTGCTTCAGGTATGTGCCTTGATATCATCAACTCTCTTCTCTGGGTAGTCAGCACCTGACATCACTGATTTATACTGACCAGGGAGAGGTTAACTCCAGAAACAAGCAAACGACTCCAAGAGAAATAAGCTCTTGCCTTTATGCACAGACAGTTACTTTATTTTGTTATCATAGTGACCATTAATGAACATCCAAGATAAGAAATGATAAATAACAAGGGGAGTTGATGCTCTGGAAATAAATCTTTAAAGAAGTCAAATATGAAACATGTAAAGGCAGTTTTTTTTTCCTCCCAGAGTTTCTCTGCCTCTGTGATATAACAACATTAATTAAGGATGCTTTTGCTTCTTTATAAAGCATCAATTCAGAGCAGAGCCTTCCCGTTAAGAAAATTGAGTTTGACAGTTTGTAGCGGAGGTGTTTTCATTGCAGAACCTTGCCCTTCTTTGTGATTACTTATCCAAAACCACTAAAGCCATTTCATTCCTCATGTTCGCTTAAGCAGCTCAGGCTGAAAATGATGTGATCTTCATCTCCCTGTTTGGTCCGATTTTTATATTTATTTTGCATTTTCTGTGGTGCAGGTTTTTTGTGGAACATTTTATGGTCAATCAGCATCAAATCCTTTTTTTTTTAATGGAATGGAGTCCAAAAAAAAAAAAAAATTCTGAATTCCAAAAAAATTTGGCCCGCCTTGGTTTAAGTATTGGGTTTGTTTTTTTTGGTTTCTTCACTTCTCAGGATGAGTGGTTCAAACTTTTGTTTATAGCTTCCAAACTGACACGCATTTACATAAATTCCAGGTTGTGGCAGGATTTCACAAAGAAACCTTTAGGCACTTCACATGCAACTTGTTTGGCTGCTGCATTGTTGCTTGTATTACGTTTATGTTGTATTATGTTTCTATACTCTTTTTTTGAGTGCAAGTACTTCTGCAGATGTCTGCTCTGATACATCTCCCTCTATCATTTTTTGCAATCTCACATTACTCAACACTTGTTTTCAGTTCAGTTTCTCTTCTCCAGTGCTGACCGTGTTCTGCTTTGCTTCACTTGTTTCCCATGATTCCTTGCAGGTCTGCGTCCCCCTGCCCCTAGCAACAAGAAGACCAACCAGGTGGGAAAGCCTAGCAGTCACGGTGAGGGCAACAGTAATGATGTCATAGATCACTGAACACAACTGCACCTCACCCTGCGTACTCTAATTACACACACACACAACCTGCTCTTTAATTCTCTCCCTTGGATGAGTTTTAAAGGAGAGTATGGAAGAAAAAAAACAAAACAATAAAAAAAAAGTTTAAGGAATAATTTGTCATAAATAAACAACCTGAGGTTTTTATTCAATTCAATTCAATTTTATTTATATAGCAACAAATCACAACAATAGTTGCCTCAAGGGGCTTTATATTTTAAGTCAAAGACCCTACAATAAATCTTTATAACATATTGAGTTTTGAGTAGTGGGGTAGAGGTGCTGGAAGACAAATAATAATCTTTTTTATCTGTCTGTAAAACGTCTCTAAACCTATTTCCAAAGATATCAAAACTATTGGTTGAAGCCACACAGGCTGGTCTGCTTATTGACCAAATCTCCTCCATGAGCATCACTTGTATTACTCTCTTCCCTGTAAAAAAATATCTGTTTTGTATCTGCATGATGCATGCAGAACTAAATCTTAATACGCTTGTGTGAAAGCAAAAATTTTTTACCCTTTTTCCCTACACCCACCATATATTCAACTTAAATTCCTGATTTTTTTTCCAGATTGAAGTGTCTCAGCTGTTCTGCATTTATGTCCATCGCATTTTGAGAACCACCGTCTTAAGCTGTATTTTCCAAAAGAAAAGCACTCACATATTTCAAAATAGCTTGCAAAGGAATTACAGTGTTTACTAATGCACAAAACTGCATTTATGCTGTATTTATCTTCTCATTACAGCTCATCTCATCTGCTTAGTTTCTCTCATCATTTTCACATAACTGCACTTGTGAGCATTGAGCAAGTGTGTTTTTGTGTGCATGTGAGTGCATCTGGGCATCCTTGGTCTCAGCAGTATGCATTCTGGCAGCCCTCTATCCCCTTTAAAGAACACTAGAGATATTACTCAACAATCAATCTCTGATCTTTCAGCAGCCAGGAAAAGGCCGCTGAGTTGTTCAGTGAGGATGGCCAGAGCAGATGGATCGCAACTGTGTATGACTGTGAGTCAGACAATGAGGGAGAAGAACTGATCTCCCCTCCTGCTGTTCTGTCCTCAGATAAACCCGCGGACAAGAAACAAGGAGAAAAAGGCTCCATCTTGGAGCTGTTCCCTCTGGTGACAGCCAAACCCAAGCAAGAGCGCAGACAGCAGACGACCACCACGGCCCCTGTGTTTAACAGTACGAGCAGTGCATTTTGTAGTGTTTCTTATGAGGAACATCATTGCATATGTACAAAATGACCTCATACTTAGCTGTGAGTAAAAGCATAGAGAGCTTTGCAGTCATTGCATTAATAAAGAGAATGTGCTAGTGATGCAGCTTGCAGATGTGTATAGTAGCAAGATAAAGAGAAAAGCAAGCTCGAGTACTAAGGAACAGACAAAGAGTCTGAATGCAGGCCAGAGCAGGTGCTGGGCTACCTGGTCACTGACCTGGGCCAAAGCTGTAAAACTAAGAGAGGGAGAGCTGCCAGGGACTCCTGGCTCATCAAAGTAACCCCATCTTTTCTAAACTTTTTCCCCTTCCAGCCAGCCACTTTGACATATATGAAAACTCCTCCATATTCAGCTCCTTGCCTGCTTCAGAGGTAGACAGCATGGGCAATCCACGCTTTATAGGTAAGATTTAAAGTACTTGCCATCACTAAGACCGATCAGTGTCTTAAGGAGACATGAATTATTAGCTCCTGTTAAAATAAATACTTAATATACCCACACACAGCTCCCCATGTTATCTACAAGACGGATAAGAAGCCACATGAGCCGTGCTCCATCACCTCCTCCCTTGCTTACTTCCCCGATGAGGAAGGCAGCGATCAGAATGTGACCGGTCCTCCCCGCCTACCTCCGTCCAACCTCACTGTGGTTACCGTGGAGGGCTGTCCATCCTTTGTCATTCTTGACTGGCAGAAAACCGACAACGAAACCAGAGGTATGCAAATAAAAGCCTAATATTTAAGAATGACTGAAGTGAAGTTGAAAGCCTTATTAAACAAAACTCTGCCTCCCAGTTGCATGAATTGATTGAGGTGCCTGGACTTCATTATACTCTTTTTGCAAGTCTTGATTAGGAGTCTAGGTTGAGTGAGCTGTAATCTGTTTTTACAAACCACATTTGGACTCGTGAATATTAGCCAAGATCATTCTATAAAATATTAAAATGGTTTCTTAAGCTGTCTTGTAAACTATGTGCAACAAGCGAATAAAAGGCCCTCATGGACAGACACATCACAACAACAAAAGACGTGTTCTGCCTCAAGTGTCATGTGTCTCTTATTAAGATATGTCACTGTTTTCTGAATTATTTCATGAATAGACAGAGTTGAAATGTGAAATGTTTTGATTAAATACACTGTGTGACTTCTCCCTTTTCTCAGAGTATGAAGTTGTTTCCACCACTACGGGCCCGAATGGAAGGGAGATGTCAGTACTGACAACCAACCAGACACACACAGCCGTGGAGAATCTCAAACCAGAGAGCAGGTATTCACCCCCAGGCGTTCTGATATAATCCTTTAGTCTTGTTTGGGATTGAACGGTAGGGTTTGTCCATATAAATCTGTAGGTGAACAAATGTGGTCCGGCTGGACTAAAGTGACTGATTGCATTACTAAAGTTCACCAGTGATGGAATTAAGAGAAGGGTATTAAATTGCACCGAAGTGCTCTGAGTGTGCGTCACTTAAAGTTAATTCCAGATTCTCCTGAACTCTCGAAGCTTGTGCAGTGAGTCACATTTGGTTTTCCTCACACAAAATGGCCAAAGTGACATAAAAAAAAAAAAACCTGAGGGGAATCTGGGTGGAGTGGGTCACTGAGTTTTCAATTAGATCTCAGCATCTGGAGTCTCAAGACTCACCAAAACCCTCCCCTGGGCTGGGTTTGCTAGCTGAGCTATTGCCAGCACATCTGAATGCACCACGTGGAATAATCATCAGCTCTGTGTGTGAACCCACACTTAGCTGTCAGACGCTGCTGTTTATTTTCTTCTTTGTGTATTATTATTATTACTTTGTTTTGTCCTTAATATTTATTTCTTTTCAGTTATGAATTCAAAGTAACACCAAAGAATGAGCTGGGAACTGGACCCTCCACTGATCCTGTAACTTTTAGCACAGAGTCAGGTAAGTTTTACCAACCATCTAATGCAGGACAAATCCACGATAAATCCTCACAGAAGAGACTTTTTACTGTATGCAAATGCCACTGTATATGTTACTTTCCAGGCTGTGATTAGCATTAATTCTCAGTGGACTATTAGGCAGTTGCTAGTCTAATCATTTCAGCATGGCAGCAGGGGAATTGCCTGATTAAGGCTCAAATCTTGGGGTCTTGTCAGCTCATCAGATGTTCTCTGAGGCTCATTTCTAACACATCACGCACCTGGTGATCACAGCATTAAGCTGAATTCACTCCATCCATTAAGCAGCTGAAATGTGTCCCAGTGTGGATGAGCTCTTATATTCTTAGTTCACAGTGGCAGGCACTGAAGAGGGAGTGGTTAGCTTAATTGGCCTCCTGCCCTTCTGCAATCAAAGCCCAGCCTGCTGGGGTTGCATGCTGTAAATAATATGCCAGATATACTCTGATACAAATCTGGATTTGTTTAGTAGAATATTTTAGGATGTCTCATGACTGCCTGTTAAATCTGAAATTCTTTGATGATTTTACTCATTACAACTTTCCCTCCTGTCTGTAGCGGACCCTCGAGTGAGCGAGTATGTTTCAGGTGATTATCCCCCCCCCCCCAACTCAACTCGACAAGTTGTGAATCCATAGTTTAGATCCTATTGTTACGTTACACAAACTCTTTGTTTCTCATTATTACCTCACAGGAAAAGATGCCATCTGGACTCAGTTTCCATTTAAAGCTGACGCCTACTCTGAATGCAGTGGAAAGCAGTACGTGAAGAGAACTTGGTATCGCAAGTTTGTGGGCATCCAGCTGTGCAACTCCTAAAGATACAAGATCTACCTGAGTGAATCTCTCAATGGTGATTATTCAAAGAAATCAGTGAACAAATCAGAAGCCAGAAGTAAACTACAAATCATTTGCAAACACAGTGCTGTCTCTTAAATATCAGGCCTTCAAAAACATCACAAACAAATCATCTTAACATTCAAAAGTGAATGATGGTTCATATGCTTCTCTTGGTTCTTCCTTTAAAATTCATTTATAATGAACTGGGAGTTGCGCATTACGAGGTAGCTGAGGAATGACCTCCCTTCTCCCCACTGCAGGGAAGTTTTACAACATAGGGGATCAGACGGGATACGGCGAGGACCACTGTCAGTTTGTGGACTCCTTCCTGGATGGCCGGACTGGCAGCCATTTACTGGCTGACCAACTCCCAAGCAAACTGGGGTATTTTGGACAGCTGTAAACAGCAACAGATTATTTAATGTCTTTAATTTAGTAGAGTCTCATCTTTCCTCTGTTTGTTGCCAGGCTTCTACAGAGCACTGAGACAAGAGCCCGTTTCCTTTGGGGAAATTGGAGGAAAGTCGCACACAACTTACGTGGGCTGGTATGAGTGTGGCACACCCATACCTGGAAAGTGGTAAGACCTCAAAGGACTGTCCAGGAAGATGGACTTAGGATGGACTAGGCGATGAGGAAGAAGATGGACATCAAAGACGCCCGAGTGAACCCGAAGGGAGGTGGGCCGTCCCACCTGTAGATGGCTCTGTCTGTTTGAAATCACTCTCCCGTCCCAGACGTGATCATCTACAGGACTATTAGGCGTCACAAAACTCTCTAGTGAATTTATCAAAAATGTCCTTGCGGACAAAAGAATGCAGGAGTTTGAGTGATCCAAAATGTTGAATATACATTTAATCACAAGAGAAAATCTTGGGAAGCTGGCTCCCAAAGTGTAATGACTTATATGATAATATTTATCAAGAATATTGAATATTATGTGTCCTCTGGCTTTTGAGATAAAGTACAAACATGTTTCCCAGTATTTGCATGTTAGTGAGCACACACAAATACTGGTCATGTGTATACAGACAGGTGCCAATCATGTTATTTGTACAGGTGGACTGTAAAATACACAAACATATGCAGAATTGACCTTCTGCTGGCCCTAAGGGATTATTAAGCAGTTGCAGTTTGCACAGTTTTAAATTTCTCTTCATATATGTATATGGTGTCAAATACAGTTTATCAAGTGTCCTACAGTTCGTGACACATTTCAGGTGAAACACAGAACGGCTTTAGCCAATTTGATGTTGTAAGAAAGTCACTGGTTCAGTCCAGCATTTCTATGAGTATTTAGGAACAAGACTTAATGCCCATGCTGTCTTGTCCTGTATTTTATAAATAGTACAATTATAATATGCGCTTCAATGCTGGAAATTACACAAGCAGAATACATAATTTATGTTCTGGGGTTTTAGATGTGCAAAAGGTTAAAAGCTTTCAATTGCTGGTGAGAAATTAGCATAAAAAAATGCCACGTATTTCATGACTACAGTGATTTGATGCACTGTGTATTTTCAGCAATAAATCCTGTTTCATTCTCACTGGTATTCAGCAGCTTTATGATGGAAGACGTCGAGACAGTGTGGGACATCCCCTCCCTCGAGCACCACAGACTGATATGTATGTGTAAATATATATTCTAGAGACATGCTGAATAAATAGATTAAATAAGACTTCAAATTTGCAATTGAACCATTAACTAATTAGGAAATTGTTTAGGGAGGTCACAGACAGAGCTGAAGAGTTTTCTTACAGACTTGTATATACTATAAAATATTTTTCTTTTTTTTTTTTAACCACAGGGTTCACCCTGTGCTAATAGAAAAAAAATACAGCCTAAAGGCATTTTCAGACCCACCCAGAAGCTCCAGTCATCTTGTATATACAGTCTGTACTTAGCACACAAAGAAAAAGAAAAGAGGGAGCAACAGCTGACTTGTTACTTTCAAGCACCTTAAAAGCCTACAAATCAACAGGGTGTGTCATTTAATTTGTACAAAAGACCATTTACCATTTAAGGTTCTGTAAACAGTTAACTACATCGTAACAGGACAAGTTATTTCCTCTCAACCTGAGAAGTTACCAGCTCCTCCTAGAAATGGCATATATGTATCTATCTTCGTAATAAAAGTGCAAACAAATGAAAGCAGTTGTTCGTTTCCTTTTTCTGCAGAGAGACATGCTTGTTGAATTACACTCCCTTGCTGTTTCTACTTGTAAAAAGGTGGTGAATGCTAATGGGTTAAGCTTTAAATGGTGTGATCTTGTCAGCCAGTCCTCTTTCTGCAAGAAAGCAACTCAATGCATCAACTGTGCACACATGAACACGCTTGGCATCGCTGCTATAACAGAAGCAGACACAAAACCCTAACACTGCGCTATCAATAACTGTGGGTCATTCACAGCAGACAAAGAGTGCAGTCTCAGTTTGGCACACGCCAGGTGGTGAGAAATATTACACAGCCTTCTCTAAATGTTATTAACTTGGTGCGCCCAATTCTTCTCACTTGGTGAGACAGTTCAACAAGAAAGACTGACCACATCCCACATGCGGGGAAAAATGAAATGGGAATACCAGCATTACCACAGTTTTCCAAATCTGGGCGGGGGAGAAGAGGAAGAGACAAGCCAAACTTAACAGAGACATGAACTCATAAAAACCAGAGTCAGTGTGTTGAGGAAAAGACTGCAAGACATCACAACAACACAACCAAAAAATTAAAGAAAAAGGACTCCAAATGGGTCTCAATCATTTATTAGGTTAAAGAAAAAAATGTTACAGTTTATACATAAACAACTAATCTCACTTGAAGGAGCAATTTGATTTGATATTAGTTAAAAACCAGTGATAAGAGAGAAAAAGGAATAGCTAGCTTTACTTGAGGTGATATTAGAAACTAAACAAAAGAAGTCCTCTTCATGGACGGGCCATCTATACCTCCCATAGGGCCATCACTTAGCTAGTGTTCCCACCATCACTGACATATCATTATACCGACACGGTGATGAAATTGATCAAAAAGAATTAAACAAAACAAGACTAAGGGGTAACTTTTCATTGAGATAGTGTTTTATGAATGCATCTATGTTGAGGAAATTCAAGACAACAGGTGGAGACTTTGCAGTAAATGCAGACTGAATGCTGATCTTTCTCTCCAAGTGAAGCGTTACCATGGAAAGGACAAACAGTTTGTGCAACAGCCTGTTTTGGTCTTCCAGGTGTGTGCAGACAGACTGGATACATTTTTACCATGACAGATACAAGAGGGCCGAGCAGACAGCGGAAGTGGCGGGAGAAGACAGGAAAATAACACAAGGAGCACACACCAGGGCCAGAACAGAGTGGTGTGTTGGATCGACAGCGTACAAACACTACCATCAGACTCGAGGGGGAGGGTGCTTTTTTTTTTTAATATTTGGATTTGATAATTGTACAAGGGGGTGGGGGTGGGGAGGTGCAGAACAGTAAACCTGATTCCTGCACCCATGTCAAACAGCTGGAGCCACATAGGATGATGATGGATCCGTAACATCTGTTATCCTCCTTTTACCGGTACCCAGGCCCTGGTTGAGTGTAGCCCTGGCCATAAGGGGGGCGGTTTCGGGCATACGGGTTGGCAACTCCAGGTGGAGGGTGACAGTGCTGCCTGGAGGTGGGGTGTATCCTGGGCGGGGTTGGTACCCTGAGGCAGGCTGGGAGCTGGGCGGCATGCTGTAGTTAGCAGGCTGGCCAGCCCTGGGAGGTGTAGTTTTGTGGCGGGAAAAGCTCCTGGTGGATACTGCTGGCCTCCCTGAGGTGGATGGGTCTGCTGCTGCTGCCCTCCTTGGAAGCCTTGAGCTGGCGCTGCACCAGGAGCTGAAGCCTGTGAAGAGGGAGGAGCGTAGTTCTGGAACTGCTGCTGTGGCTGTGGAGGGGCGCCGGGCTGAGGGCTGTATCCTGCTGAGAGACAGGGAGAGTTTCTTTAAATTCTCTCCAGAGATAAAAGAAATCCACTTCACGAAACAGCAGCTACCCATTTTTCTGCTTACATCACAACCACTTATATTCTTACCTGGGTACTGCACACCATACTGCTGCTGAGGTGGGGCACCTGGCTGTTGAGGAGGGTATCCACCTGGAGCTTGGTATTGCTGGTACACTTGACCTGAAGAGGTGGGGACAATCATGATCAGTGACAAAGAATTAAAGACTGTCTCACAGGAATATGAACCACTGTTATTAGATTCACGTCCTCATCATTGCTTTTAAAGCAGTGAACTTGGAGGAAACACTGAACTGAACAACAGATTTTTTTTCTTTTTTTGTGGCATTTTTGGCCACCGTGGCTTTTATCATCAGTGGAGAAAGACAGGAAATGGGAGAAGATACAGGGGAAGACATGCAGGCAAATTGCGAAGGGCCGGGACGCGAACCTGTGCCACCCGCACTGCAAAGCGGCATATGTATTGGTCACCGGCTTCACCACTAAGCCACCCGGCTTCACCCTGAACAAGAAATAATTAACATAAATACTATTAATGACTACAAGCACAAGTTTGATTACCTTCACTGGCTCTCAAACCACCGGTTATACTAACCACTGCTGTAACAGCTTAATGAGCTTTTTGGGAGCATCTTTTCAGCAGCTAATTTCAGTATAATTCTTGCTACCATGATCAGCAGGCTACCTCCACAGGCATTTGGGAAGATTAAGATTAGGATAGGTCTCAGGTAACTGGATGCATTTACACATTTGCAGCAGCTTGCAAGTCACTTAGCTGCATTGGCTTTTTTTTGGGAAATCCAACATCATCTGATCTACCGCCAGACACACGTGGGACCATCTTCATGGATACACCTGTGCATCAGGACAGAATGACACAACTGCTTTAATGAAAACAGCTGCAACCACTTTGAAATAACTATCTCCCACAGAGACTGCTCTGTGGCAAATTACAGTAAGATTTGGCTTCATGCGAGAAAGCAGCCTGCATGCGCCTGAGCAGACCTAAAAAAAAAACAAAAAAAAAACCAAAACAACACTGCAGGCTCGCAGACATAATCCTGTATTTTCTTGCATCACAACAAGTAGACGTGTCTATGTTTGCAGACAGTGACATCCTGCAGAGAGTTATTAACTATGGACTCACCGGTCTGCACCGCTTACAGGCACATGAGATGATCATGTCTAAAGAGTCGAGTCCACCAAATATTTTGCTTTAAATAATAAACCTGGAGCATCCTCACTTACATCGTTTAACAGAGTCAGTAAGCAGGAATGTATCTTTCTTGACAGTGTGCCATTGCACATCTTTTTCACCGCAAATCTTTTTGTTATTGTTACTTTAATTGGCTCATTAAATTTTCTAATCAAATGCCCAAGAGTTCAGCAAACGTGCAAAGACCTGGCAACAACTGTTCTCTCCCTTAACAAGGCCTAAATGCTACCCCCAAATCTCCGGCCTGGCAAATAATTAGGGTGACGATGCATGAAAGCACAAAGAGAGAAGCCTAATGAAAGAGGGCTGGGTTCACTGGCTTTTCAAGTACTGGTAAAAACCGGTGCTTATTTTCACAGTTCTGGGAATTTACACTAGAGGAAAGTTGGAGCACCTATCAAATTATTCTGAACATTACTGCACTTACAATAAATCCATACAACTACATGTCACAAAGGAATTAACTCATCAAAAACACATTTCATACAGTACATAGTAATGTCTGCTGGAATATTTCAGTCTGGAAACACTGGTTTGAGAGACACCTGACAGCTAAATACTTAAGAGTACCTCTTTGATGTCTCTTTACAAACACTGCAGTGGTGTGGCAACCATGTGTTATCTTCTTTAACATGAACACTACGGTCTTAAATGTGTGGCGAAGCATGTGTGTGAAATGGCTCTCCTGTTCTCCTCGTCTGTAATCCATCATGAGAGTTATGTAAGGGAGATGGGGCGGATGCACGGCTGTCTGACCGCTTTGGCCTTTCACTTCGGTGTACCCCAAGAGGTCAACCATCAGGGGCAAAAGATATGACAGGAGGCAGAAGAATGATTTTCACTTTGGCTGTAGTCCTGCTGACCTCTCCACATGCCTTTAGAAGGAGTAATGAGGTTCTATTTTTAAATAAACATTCACACCGAACACACATCTGCCATCTGATAAAGAGTCTCATGTAACTGTGTGAGTCACTGTTACATGCGCACGTGTTTACAGTTTCTTTCTTTCTTGCAAAGATGTAAAAATTTTGCCAAGCGTCCATCAGATGATGGCGTAAAATCTTTACCATCTGCTTATGGATCTTGTTAGCAGAATTCTTACACTAACAAGTAACCTAAGCTTGCATTAAAAGTGAGCTTGAGGCTACCTTTAAAAAGGCCACACATGCCTCAGTTGGCATACAGTCTCACATATTACCATTTTATTAAATTCTTTTGCATTGACTGGCTGCTCTGATTTGCCTTAAGGCTTTCATACTAGTCTGCAACCGAGGACAGGAATAACGTTGAGGGAAAGAAGAGCCTGTGCAGGATGTAGTTTACCGTCTTTGTGTGCAACCATCTGCAGCTCTGGAAGTAAGCAGAGGAACTCAAAAAACTAAGGAATAGAAAATGACAAACTGCTGCTGTGTTGGGCATAAAGTTTGAATTTAGAAGATCATATCTAACCTCAGCTGTGTAACTGTTATTCTTTGCTGTGCAGGGAGAAAACTCGCAGAGATCAGCAAAGTTAGAGTGCAGTGTGGTTAAAGTTGGTTTACACATGTTTGATGAGGTGGATGACCTCTCACGTCAAACACTAACGGTCGGTCAGCTACCGAACATCTAACTGCCTGTCCAGGTGTGTTGCCGTCCAGCACACACCTGGACAAGATCTAAAATGTTTTTGTTAGATGCACCCACACATCAGGTCTTCAATGGCACAATAATGTTTTGTGTCAAATGTAATAGCATGAAATGATGGTAAACTTTATATAATTAACTTTCATTTAATAAGTTGATATTACTAGTACTACTTCTTTGGCTCCTCCCTTTACGGGTCACCACAGCAGATTATCTGCCTCCATCTCACCCTATTCCCAGCATCCTCCTCTGCCACATCAATCCTCTGCATGTCTTCCTTCACTACACCCATGAACCTTCTCTGTGGTCTTCTTCTTCTCCTCCTGCCTGACAGCTCCATATTGAACATCCTTTGTCTAATATAACCATCTCTCCTCTGCACAAACTAACCAAACTATCTCAGCCTTGCCTCACTTTGCCTCCATGATATTATACACATAAATAAATAATTACAAATAAAAAGGTACATAAAACCTATCAGGAAACACAAACAAATTTCTAAAATCTTAACTGTTTTTTGCCGGGTCTCTTTTTTATGCACTTTATTACAATTTCAGCTACTTCTTAATCTGCACACAATTTTCACAAAGTAACTGATACAATTCAAAAGTATGGTGTTTATAAGCATAAATGATTAAAAATATGAACCACAATGCTCTGAAATCAGCATCAGCTAGTGACATCTCTATTTTAATCCTTGAAACTTATTTTAATTTCTCTGCCTGCCATATTGAGAGAAATCATGTCATTACAATGAGCCCTCTCATGTTTAATTTCCTACAGTCTGGCTTCAATTCACCACCTCAGCTTATGTGTTGTCAGGTTTCCCTAAGGCCTAATTCACACAGGCCTAGAGACCAGCTGTTGACACCCCCTCCCGCCGCTCCACGGCAACCTCCAGTCACAACGGAAAAAACGTGCATTCCCCAATTGGTTGTGAGCGATTGTTTGTGCGACACAAACCAGAAACAGCAAAAAGCAAAAGTTGTGCCTTGTTCTGCGCCCAGCACATTTCAAAGATGCAACTTTTACTTCAAAGGTGAACATTCTCCATTTCCAGGTTGCGTTGCAAATTTTCATTACCGCTTGGTGAGTAGTTTGCGAATGTTTGGTCACTAGCATGTTGCTGCGGTCACCAGTATAGTTCACATGGAGGATGCCAACTTGTCTCCAATGCACTCACATACTGTAGAGGTTTTCAGTGCAGCACTCTTTACCACTTTGCAAACAATTCACATTAGCAACTGCCAGCAACCACTCTCCAGGGGGTTAATGACTGGTCTCTCTAGGGCCTGCATTAAAGGAGCTCAGCTGCTGATTTCACAGAGACTGCCGGAAAAATCCAGCACCCACAAAGTATCAGCGAATGCGCGCTTTTCCCCTCATGAACGGGCGTTGCCAGATGGTTTTCGACAGGTCTCTAGCCCTGTATGACTGGGGCCTAAGAGGTTTAATGCTTCTGTCAGTTTTGTCATAGTTATACATGTTCTCTCATCAAATTTTTTCTTATAGATTCAAGATTTTGCATGTATGGCTCCTTTTGCCTATGAAACAGTTATAAGTGAGGCTCCATATCAACAAGTTACATATTTGTCTGAAACTCGTGTCGACTCTCTTAATCTTCCTGTGACACAAGTAAAAAAAAAAAGGATCCAACAGTTTTCTGTTCAGTTGTCTGAGTAAAACATAGTGTGCTGCTGGCTAACTCCCTCTATCTTCTGGACCAGCTAAACTCTTACTATGCCCCGTGGATAGGTTCTGCTGCTCTAACCAGGCCAAACCACAAACCACCAGTTAAATGGAAAGTCATACAACTTGTGCGCTGCTCTTCAGTGTAGCAGGTGTGGTCAGGAGTCTGCAGAGTGACTGCTCAGAGTGAAAGTTACAGTCTTGCAGGGCGGCAACATGAGGCTATTTCATCACTCCACTGGCCTCCACATTCAGCTGAGCCAAACCACAAGCTCAAAACAATCCAGCACACTCACAGCAATGAGTGAAACGATACAAAATACTTCACCTCTGTGGCTCTGCACCTGGCTGGCTGTCTTTTACAACAAAAGATAGGCCAGAAAGTGTTAAGTGAGAAGTTTGGATAAAGAATGAGAACAAGCGCGATTGGCATGGAAGACCAAACCCCCGGACAGCTGGATCCTAGAATGTAGCAGTGTTAACAAAATTATTTTTCCCCCCCAACATGCTGCCTGGTATGTTTTATTCATTTATCTTTATCAGGGATGTGTCAGAGTTAAAAATTGCACACAAGGGAGAGCTACGATAAGGCCTGCTGAAAGATGCATATTAATAACAGTGGATGCTCATGTTTACACTTCGTTAAGATAAACTGTAGCTTAGTGGTGATTAGTTATTCAAAAAAAAAAAAAAAATCTGTTGCTTCAACAGAAGAATGGGTCAGAATGCCAAAAAACAAACAAAACAAAATAAAAAAAACACGGAAAAACAAGCTCACAGTATGTGTAATAATCAGTAATATGGGAAATGGAAACAGATCATACGTCAGTGTAAATTACACTTGTAAATTGCACAGAACAATCAACCTTTGCAATTAAATTAGTGGGCCTCATTCACTAATGAATAAATGTTCCTGGTGCACAGTAATAATAATAATAAAAACAGGAGAATTTCTGACTAAAGTAATTGAAATAATAATGCTGACCTATCCACAGTGTACTTTTCCTCTTGCCCCAAGGTCGCTACATATGCATTATATGCCTAATCACGCTCCAGCACAACTCTAAACTGGCTAAGCAGCTAGGAGCAATGACTGAGCTAGTGAACGCTCTCTCCCCTGAGACGGTGAGTGTTGTTTTAACATGGTAAGCATTTAAATCTAATCTATGATCACAAATATGAAGGAAGTATCAAGAACTTTTTGGGTTCTGTTTAACCTGGACTGGGTGAAATCTAGGTGAAAGGTGTGCTTATTAGAATATTTTAAGGAAAAGCAATGATAAAGGCAACACCTTTCCATTAAATATTTATTCTTTGTTACATTTAATTCATTTTATTTTATGTGCATGTTTTTTTGGTTTGTGTTGGAAAACTGTAAAATGACAAATGAAATTCTTTATAATTTGTGCATGCGGTGTATGTTGCTGCAGTGTGGGCCGTGACCGCTTAATCACCCACAGTGCAGGCCGCCCTGTGCTCTGAGGTAATTCTAAAGTTTTTGTTTTGTACAAATTTGTCAAAGAAAATAATAGATGACTGCCACATCTGTGTGTGAAACGTTCCTGCACTCAGTCTAAGCACAGATTTGTGTGCACGCACTGTTGCGAATGAAAGCCGATTGTGTTCTTTTAAATCAACTATATTTCTTCATTTAAGCTATTCAGATCCAAAGAATATTCTTAAATTCCATGATATCCACTAGATCATCTGTTGTTGTTTCTTTGGCAAGATGAAATATAAAGCTTAATGAGCCACAACACCAAATAATGGAAATCGACCCTGCACAATGATAGCAGTAGAAGCTGGTGCTTATAACAGAATGTATCTAATAAACTGGCAACTGAATGAGTTTCTATTTTATTTTAAACATTCTTCAGTTTAATTTTTCAGGCAGAACTACTCTTGGAAAACAAATTGTCCTGGATGAGCACTTGTAAACATGCTTGCTCAGGAGGCAGTCACATTTAATAAGGCTACTTTGGTGGCAAAGTTGGAAAACATCCCATTTAACAGCCCCACTGTAAAACATGTAATTGCTTAATCATTCACACTGCAGGGTTCCTCTTATACCCTGTGCTTATAGAGACATCTGCAACAGTGCTGATTTTATTTTTTTTTTTGAAGATAAGTATCTGCCTCAGAAGATGTTATTTTTGTATTTCCTTCAGTAGATGTGTATGTGAGTGTCTCACCATCCATGCTCGCTGGGGGTCCCTGCTGCACTCCAGGATACGGAGCCTGTGGCTGGGGTGGCACTCCTGGCTGAGGTGCTGCAGATGAGGGAAAGAAGCAATACTATCAGGGGTTCCTGAGCGCTCCTCTGCTGCAACTGCTGGGGGAACTATACAAACAGCACACAAAGGCACAGACATGAATGTCTCATTTAGCAAGTACACAATGAAACAAAAATAAATGATCAAAGATAGCATCTTCTACAGTATCTGAACTTAAGCACTACCTGGGGCCTGGTCCTCGCTCAGGCCAAAAGAGAGATGACATTCTTGTTGACCTCATCCTGGTTTTTTAATGGGTCGAAGGCTGACATGCTAGCTGCACTGACTGGAGTGGCCTGTTTTACTGTGGGGTCAGCTGCCACAACTTTTCCTTCACGTCCATCCACTGATTCTAAAAAGGAAAGCGTAATGTGGCACTAAGACAACATTTTGGCTTGTTTAGATGCCACAGAGACAGAAATGTAATAGGTGAACGAGGGTTTGGGCATTCCTGACAAAAAAAGTTTTCCAGATTATCCCCTTAAAATATTTAACTCAGTCAATCCTTAATGGAAAAAAAGAAGGAAAAAAATCATAAAAGCACATATTGTTAAGAAGTGATAATTATATATATATATATATATATATATATATATATATATATATATATATATATATATATATATATATATATATATATATATATATATATATATAGATATATATATATATATATAAGAATCTGTCACTTTATAGCTCATAAAAAATTGCAAACTGAAGCCCAAATCAGTTTCAATGTAGCAGCCTACAGCTATAATATAATATAAAAGCTTTGGTCGGTATGATTATTCAGAAAAGAGCTCGTTTTTGCTCAACATGTGCGCATATGTGGGCGAGAGTGACCACAATCAAAACTGGACTGATCTAGTATGTAACAAATTTAGAGTCGAGCTGCAGACAAATATTCGTTTAAAAATGCATTAAAATGATTCCAGCAGGTCACTGACTCCAGTTAAACCGTCTCAGTCTGGTGCCAATGTCTTTGTGGGATACAGCTCTTATAATCCTGCCTGCAATACTGTGGACTATGAACCACTTTTATTTGTCAAGAAGGTCACGCAGTCCACATCAGCAAGATTATAGTGAGACCCAACATACAGTACTGTCAAAAAGTATTTTTCCCCTTTCTGACTTCTTAGCTTTTTGCACCTTTTCAGATCAAACTAATTTTAATATTAGTAAATACAAATACAGTCTTAAATGATGATTTCATTTAAGTGAAAAAAAGCTATTCAAACCTACCCAGCTCCATGTGAAAAAGTAAGTGCTCCCTCTTGTTAAACTGTGATTAATGACATTTTTTTTTTAGAAAAACCCAATTGAGTTTCACTAGTCACAACCAGCCCCTGATTAGTGCCAGACCTGTGAATCAAGAAATCCCTTAAACAGAACCTGTCTGACAGCGTGAAGTAGGCTAAAAGATCTCAAAAAGCAACACATTATTCCACAATCTAAAGCACCTCAAAACAGCTGAGAAACAAAGTCACTGACATCTATCAGTTTGGGACTCCAGTGAACCACAGTGAGAGCCGTTATCCATAAATGGAGAAAACTTGGAACAGTGTTGAACCTTCACAGGAGGTGCCATCCTACCAAAATTACTCCAAGAGCACATCGACAACTCATCCAGGAGGTCAGAAAAGAACCCAGAACATCATCTAAAGAACTGCAGGCCTCACTTGCCTCAGTTAAAGTGAGTGTTCATTATTCAGACTGGACAAAACAAACAAAAATTGGATTTTTTTGGAAGGTTTGCATTCTCGTTACATCTGGCATAAAAAAGAACATCAAACCAACAATCAAACATGGTGGTGGTAGTGTGATGGTCTGTAGCTGCTTTGGTGCTTCAGGACAACTTGCCGTAATTTGATGGAATCATGAATTCTGCTCTCTACCAGAAAATCCTGAAGGAGAATGTCTGAAGCTCAAAGGCACTTGGGTTATGCAGCAGGACAATGATCTGAAACACACCAGCAAGCCCACCTCTGAAAGGCTCAAAGAGAGAGGTTTTGGAGCGTCTAGTCAAAGTCTGGACTTAAATCCGAGATGTATTGGCATGAGCGTAAACAGGCCAATCATGCTGGAAAACCCTTCAATGTGGCTGAATCAAAACAATTCTGCAGAGAAGAGTGGGCCAAAATTCCTCCACAGCTATATGAAAGACTCATTGCCAGTTATTGCAAAGGCCTGACTGCAGTTCTTACTGCCAAGTGTGGCAAAACCAGTTATTAGTTTTAGGAGACAATTACTCTTTCACATAGAGCCTGGTAGGTTTGGATAGATGTTTTCCCCCTTAATAAATGAAATCATTATATAAAAACTGCATTTTGCATTTACTCTGGTTTTCTTTTCTAATATTAAAATTTGTTTGATGATCTGAAAGATGAAAGTCTGACGAATTTGCATAAAACTAAGAAATCAGCCAGGGGGAAAATACAGCACTGTATGACAACTTTAGATCTAAAAGGAAACAAAGGAGAAACTATAACAAAAAGAATGATCAAAACACCTGATTACAAGGATCTCTGCAGGTGTGGAAGAACTGTTGATTATCCAGTGACTCTTGTCCGAAGTACACATTCATGTACATATTTCATTGTTGTTGTTTTGTAATGATTACTCACCAATACTGAATTTGTCAATAAACTTATATTGTATAATAAGGTTACACGGTCTAGTTTGCATGTGAGAGTGCTTACCACTGTCTGGTGCTGTAGCAGCCAGACCAGGCTCTGTGGGGGGCTCCAGGGTATCAAGGAGGTTGTTGACTTTATTCCTGAGCTCGATGAGCTCCCTGCGCAGGTACTTCACCTGACTGGATTCCAAAGGCCGCGGCTGACCATTAACTGCAGATAAAAAGATGAAGACAGAGGCCCCAAGAAAGAAAAATCAGAAAAAAAAAATCCTTTATATGGGTTAAGCAAAGTCAAACTTCTCCATCCCTGAACAGGTTACTGTGGAAACTTTAAATAAAAAAAATAAATAAATAAATAAAAATACCCCCTTTTGTACATTACTGAATCTGTATCTCATTTATTTTGACATTTCTCCCAGTTGGGGTAATACTGTCTAGAACTGCTTGTTGACATATATTCTGGTCTAGATGTTAGTCAGTCAGGAATATCTGGGTCAGATTGAACTCTAATGAGGGCGCTGAATCAAACAGCATTGGCTCACACTCCCAGAAACACCTCAGTGCCTGCAGACTTATTAATAAGTGTTTATAGGGATTGACGCCTGACAATAAAATCACACAGTGAACTTCACGTTAGGCGTTGGACAAAACGTTACACTGGAAATACACAATTAATAAACAACACCTGGGAGCTAAGTGGCTAGTAAAAATGTGTTGAGATTTTTAGCTCAGAACATGCTGGTAAAAAAAAAAAAATATATATGGCTATATGACTTCTGCACTTCAGTGGTTTGGAAAGCAATAAAATGTGGGCATGTTATTGGTGATGATCTGTTGGCTCCACACTCTACCTGGGATTACTCAGATCATCTATCACATGGTTGCTTCCACAAAGCCATTCACAACAGCTGCTGCACCGAGCAGGAATCCTCATCAACGCGCCCCGACAGCTAAGCATTTAACTAACAATGGAGCTGGGTTATTGGCAATAAACTGAAACCTGCTAATCTGCAGGAAACACAGGACAAAGCTGTTCAAAATATTCAACTATATGTGACCTGTACCATATAGGCTTCTCAAGCTACTTTTAGCCATTATCGTCTCACTGACCAAAGAGTGAAATTTCCACTGCAAAAAGAATAAACTGGAGCTTGCTCTACATTCCTCTCTCACACAAGTTTCTCTTTCTGACTGAATAATGCTGAACGGAGATGGATGGGCTCACGAGGCACTGTGCTGAGACGCAGACCGTCATGGGATTCCAGCTCCTCTCCCTGCCTTTGAATACAACACATGTTGGACGGTGTAATTTCCACGTGAGGTCACGACATGCGATCAGAGCCAGGGCTCTGCTTTGATTTGTACGAAGTAAAACAACTTTTTTTCTTTTTTTAAAAGAAGACGGGGGGAAAAAAAATCTTTCAGCTTCCATGCTAATAATAGTGGCTACAGCAGGAGTGACTGAGCAGAGCATAGGAAACAACATCATGTTGTTAATACAGTTTCAAGAGTGTGTGTGTGTGTGTGTGTACTGCACTTTTAACTTTGTGAAAAAGGCTTTTAAATGAGAATAGTTTTAACACATGGTTTGCTATAGTTACAGTCACACTCTTTTCACAGCTGTAGGGAACAGTTTAAAGACCCTAAAGTTGAACTTTTATTTATACCATGCTTTAGGGCGATACTCAAACATGACTATTTGGATATGTTCATTGGTTATTTAAAACACAGGTTCACATCACTACTGAAAACCTAGTGACTCGGCCTCAAGGTTAGTGACTACTCATTGCTCTTAAGCAACTTTTTAACAAAATAAAAGTACCTACTGTAAAAACTTATGGACAACACTGCTACACAGTCCACTCAGATACGGCATGCCTTTCTCTCTACGATTCAGTGAGTGAGCACGCAGATGAACACTGAGGTACAATGAAGAGATCCAAGCTTCAAAATATTTGCCGTTTATTACTGCCCAATCTCCAGAGCCCAAATATGGTATTCGAGGCAGTACTACTGTGCTCTGCCTATGTTCCCATGCTGACAAATCTCTAACACTATTATTTACAGGCAGGAAAGACAATGTTCTAAAAATACAAGAGTATCCACCAGCCAAACACTGGACAAAGTCTTGGCTGTTGTGTTAACAGAATAACAAAACACCTGTACTGTAAAAATGGCCTGTCGGAAAGTATGATCACGGAAAGAATCAACGTATATTTTCACAGATTCAGATCTGGTGTATACTGCTTTATATAAACATATATTTTTGCTGTGATGGAAAGAAAAAAATTAAAATGTGGCATTTATGATCAGTATATTTCAATCAGCATCAATTATCAATCTATTTCTATATAACATGAATGTACCTTTTTTCCTTAGACATAACAGAACTAAACTGATGGCCTTTATTTTTAAAAAATATGCTGAGAAAAAAGGGCAGCACGGTGGCACAGTGGTTAGCACTGCTGCCTCACAATTACATCTGAAAGGTCTGGGTTCGATTCCACCTTGGCCCAGGCCTCTCCCCTCTCTGTGGTGGAGTCTTCCCATGCTTGGGTTTCCCCCCACATTCCAAAGACATGCACTTACTGGGGTTAGGTTAATTGGCTACTCTAAATTGCCCATAGGTGTGAATGAGAGCGTGAATGTGAGTGTGAAAGGTTGTCTGTCTCTCTGTGTTGGCCCTGCGACAGGCTGGCGACCTGTTCAGGGTGTACCCTGCCTCTGCCCCTGTGACAGCTGGGATAGGCTCCAGCCCACCTCGCGACCCTGAACAGGATGAGCGGAAGCGAATGGATGGATGCTGAGAAAAAGCTTTTTTATATGCACCGTTTCATTATGTGTTATAAAACATATATATATAATTCCCATCCATCAATCCATTTTCTGCCACTTATCTGGGTAGGCGGTCTAACCAGATATGCCCTGGCCTCCCTCTCCCCAGCCACCTTCTTTAGCTCTTCAGGGGACGCCCAGGTGCCCTCACGCAAACCGAGGGGCATCATCTCTCCAGCACGTTCTGGGATCTTCTCCAGTTGTACATGTCTGAAACACCTTGCCTAGGAGGCTTCCTAAAATCAGATGCCCAAACTACCTCAACTGGTTGCTTTTAATATGGAGCAGTAGCTCTACTCTGAGCGCCTTCCAAAAGACTGAGGTCCTCACCCTATCTCTAAGCGAGTGCCCAAGCGCCCTTTGGATGGAACCCATTTTCAACACTTGTACCTTCAATCTCATTTTTTCAGTCACTATCCAAAGCTCATGGCAATAGGTGAAGCTGGGAATGATTGACATTACAATTTAAAAATATTTAACATTAATAATAAAATTTCTCATTTAAAACTTAAGCCTGATATTGACTATAAACCGAAAACACTTTACCCATGAGGCTAAAATGTGTACTACAAAACACAATCAACACAGCCAGGCTTAGTTTGCATTAGCAGGCTTGACAAAGCATAAGACCCCAATCTTTCTGCTTCAGACTCTGTGTGCATGACACGTCATTCTTCCACACAGCGTGAACTAATCAAGAGCTGCTTGATTAAGAGAGGAATAATAATATACTTGGAGCTTGTTTTAAATCAGAACTCTAAACATAGCCTGCTACAGATTATATGATCAGTATATTTTACAATAGTGATATATTATGGTGATGTAGCCAGGGGCCTTGTGATCTGCTGGCAACATGCCCAGGGTAAATTATGCATCTTGCCCTGTGACACCTGGGACAAGCACCAAACCTGTACTGGGAAATTGGCTAAGAAAATGGATGGATGGATGGATGTAGGCAGGTTAAAAGAGAGAAGAGAGGAAAAAACAAAAACAAATGAACAAAAAAAAAACCCAACACATATCCCACTAACCCAATCTCACTTTGCAGTGCATCCCTTTGATCTAAGTCAATTTTTATATGACTTCACTTTCAGACAAATAACATACTAGATGTAAAAAGCTCTGTAAAATCCCAGAAATCTCATGACACCAAAAGGCCCCAACTGCCATGTCAGGGTGAGGCCTGCTAGCTGTTGAGTAAGTGGTTATTCAGCGAGTTACACCTGCTGAGTTACTGAATGACTGTGAAATTATCCGGTTTAGCTCACTGGGTTGGGCAGGTGACCCATATGCTATAAGGGTTTGATTCTGCTACGGGCCATTGTTGCATCTTGCCTCTCTCTTATGTTTTTCTTTGTAAACTCTCATCTGCCTGTCATAATAAAGGCAAAAAAGCCACACCAAAGATACTAAAAAACAATTAGCATGTCTGAAATTTTAAGACTAGGAACCAGAATAACTGGTAGAAAGTATATCCATCTACTACTTGTCACAGTGTTTGTTTATTTAATCAGCACTAGGAGACAGAAATTCCATCACAAATTAGTGAGAAGGGAGTGCAGCTCATTTTCATTTGGACAGTAATAAGCTGAGGTTTGCTGTTTAAAAAATAAGCTGGACTGCCCTCCAGTGACTGGCTGCTGTAACAGCTGAAATAAAAGACCAAACATCTTCAGCCTTGAATTCATCAAGAAAAAAACTTGTGTGGATGTGTAGGCATATCTATCTATCTATATCTATATATATATATATATATATACAATCCACAAGAGAACATGTTTTGATTTCTTACCAAACAAAGTCAGTTTGAGTATTCTACTGCACTGGATGGCGAACGACAGGTCAGAGCTGTCAAAAATAGTAATAAGGTCATCATCTGTAAATGGGAAAGCGAGACAAAACATCATTAACCATAGAATAAATTGTCATTTTCAAAGAAAATGAACTACACCTGTCACCAGAGGACAACCTGACACTCACAGGCCTTGTCTGTATCCTGACTCACCTTCATCCTTGTATTTGATTGTGACCTCGTCGTTACTCTGCAGCTTGCCCCTGAAGACACGCTGCATCATCAGCACCAGCTCATCATAGGTAATGTCTTCATTATGGATGGGAATACGTCGGATGTCGTCACCCAACTGGGCTTTGATGATCAGCTTACCGCTCAGGTCCAGCTGGCCGTTCATGGTGCCGTCTGACCTCTTCTGCTCCCACCACTTCACACAAGTAGAGAAGAGGTTTTCACACGTTCAGTGCAGCCTTGAGCTTTTCTAGACATTACCCAACAAGGGGTGAGACAGTCACACTGGACATAAACCGGTCTTTACCCTTCCAGCTCCCTAGTACAAAGTAGGGCTGTTTAAATAATCACATTTTAATTGCAATTACAGTTTGGCTTCTAGTGATTGTCAAAAGAGGATAATCCTTAAAAAAGAATTATGCCACATTGTGTTTTTCTTTTCTTTCAACCCTCCAGAGTCTTTACCCACCAGGACACTATCTAGAAACTGTCCAAACTGAATGTGTGAAAAGAGCTGGAGTGAAAAACAAAACATTCCCCATGCCCAGGCAGTTCATTTGCATTTATTTTCATAATCTCTTCTCTGTAGGGTTCAAATGGAAAATCGATTGAGCTGCTAAAATAGTAACAGTAGGATACAGTAATACAGAAAAATGATAGCATGTGTCATAAGATTTTTTTTTAAATTGCGTGAACCCCAGAGCACAAAAAATTGGCATACTGTTTGTAATTGGAGCCATGCATGCTGCAGTGCACTACTAGACAGTAAAATGACAGTTAAAAGAACAGCAGTAACTGTGCTTGGCATTCAGATCGCTCAGCTAGTTATTATTACATGTATGTCTATCTTACAAAATAGAAGATATTAATTAAGTCCTTTTTTTTCAAACTAGTGAAAACAGTGGAAAACACTGGGTTAGAGCACTGTAAGTGGGTCAACAGGTCAGCTGCTGTGTGAACAGCTTTATGAATAAAATGTGGCTGTTACATTAATATGCTGAAATTAGCAGCTTGTCCTCACTGTGACAAGCTCTCTTAACCCTAGAACACCAATGCGCAGTTTTGTAACATTATTCCCATGGGTGAAAATCACCTGACTTTAGTGTTCGAGGGTTAATGTTGACTGAGGTATGGGGGTACACACAGAGCAGTAGAGTTCTTCCCTCTACTTAAATGATTTGATTAGTAAGTCTCCCCAGCAACAAAAACTATTTCACCGTAGAGTCTAAGGGTCAAACATTTTCAAGTGAGGTGGCAAAGACTATACAATCATAGACCTCCTTGTGGACTTTGAGCCAAAACATCATTCTTTCTGATAGGAGAAAGCTTTCAAAGCCATTTGGTGAATCATACAAAGTAACCTATTTACTTATATCATATTGGTAAGACAAATCTCCTTTTTTTGGTACACAATAAGAGGTCTGCACTAATCAAACAAGGTGGGGTGCACACACTGTGTTAGACTAACGTAAAGCTCATCGTTTGCGTATAGTGTCGACTTGGATTACCTCTGCCGTTGCCTCCTGATGTTGTAAGCTGAAGTATATACTCTGGTTGTCCGGGCCAGATGAGTAATTGGCTGGATGCTAGGGATTGGGCGGTAGCTAACGTTTAGCGTACAGTACCGTTCAATGGGCACGACTAGATAAATATTTCTACCGAAACTGGATCCAGCAAGTTTATTTCTGGAGCACCGAAATCAAACGTTTCAATATAACCGAAGCGAAACGTAAACTTTTAGATAATCGTAAAAGTCGCAGTCATCCGTCAATGGCCCATCAACAGCTATGACTGCTAACGCTTGTTAGGCCTTTTCACCACTGCCATGTCAGTGCTGACAATACACGCCACATAAGTTTAAAAAAAATATACATATATACATATATATTTATTATGTTGCATAGCTGAAGGACCTGCAATACAATATTACTTTTACTTTTTAACAATGGGTCGTCAACGAGCTGTTTCCTGTGTAACTTAATAGCTCTACCCGTAACAAAGCTACGCAAGACGGTAAACTGGTGATTTCCCAACTTTGCCCTTCTTAGATCCGATCAAATTAGTAAATTACAGAATCTTAGGTTAAACAAGTCCCCATGTATCAGCGTCCACACCTGTTTGGACGAGCTAACCTAGCGTAAGCTCCCTGCGTAGCTGGCTAGCAACATAACAGTACGTGATAGCATAGCAGTTGCTTTGTAGTTAAATTATAACATAACTCGCTTTCAAACCCAAGAAGTGCTGTTTTTTTTTTTTTACCTGAACCAGGCGACTTGACCACGATGTATTTCACGGGTTTCCCCCAAACCCTGAAAATCTAATCTATTTAGCTACCCTAGCTAGACCGGGGCAGCAGCATCAGGAAGTGTCCTCCAAACTGTCAACGTCAACCAGTACGTGGCATTCACTGTGCGCAGCCGCAGACCGTGTGCGGAAAAGTCCGTCGTGAGCGCAGACAGGATAGTTGAAAACAAAAGATCAGTCAATAAGCTGAACCGCGTTTATTTTGTTCTCTTTCTTTTTCATTCTTTAAAAAAAATCTTTTCAACAATGGATAGTTTAGTGTGCAATCAGTTTGCAGTAAAGCGGGTATTCTGATGCTGTATCTTAAAAACAGCAGTGCAGGCAGCCCCCATTACATAAACAAGAAAATAAGAGGTAGACTTATTGAACACATGGCAAAGCCTACTTTTTAAGCAGTTTATAAGTGCAATATATGATTCATTGCATCACTATTGTAAGTATGAGCTTCACATTTTGTGCAAGAAACGAATCTACTGCTTAAAATAAATAGGTTTATTTAAATGAACAATCATCTGCTTTCAAAAGGAAACTGGGGATCCATGATGAATCATATTACATGATCATGACAACTAAGTAGACATAAAGCATCTATAAAAACAAACAAACAAACAAAACACCAGTTTTGTCCATTCGCAGTTTTAAAAAAAATCCACTATTTGTTCTTCTTCTCCTGAGTGGCATCAAACCATGAATCCAGCAGTTTTTCATGTAGTATAACTGCCAGCCGTGCACTTGAGCAGCAACCACTATGACAACATACGTAGCAGTAACTGCAGAGCAGCCAAAAATGAAGCGGAAGGCTTTTCCTTGGCGGAAGAGCTGTTTTGCTACGGGAAACATCTCCATGCTACCATATATAAGAGGTGCAAAAGAAACAGCCCTGCACTGATCATGGACAGGACCAGGTAACTGATGTTGTTCTTTGGGAGGGACAGGCTGCTGAAGAGCAGAGGGAGGAGGCTGAGCAGGTAGGGGTACTCCCATTGGTACGGCATGGCCACCGTGTCCCGTGACAGAATGTCCAAGTGGCTGACAGTCACTTGCGCAGCCACCAGCAGCCAGATGAGAAAGTGGACCATGTTTAACTTCCGTATCTCCGACTTCAGGGAAGCGCTGCAAAACAGAAAAGCAGACCCTCCGGCTGCAACTCAGAGATAATGCCCATATTTAATGACTAATGCCAGACACAGATACTTACCTCATCTGGTACTGTGGGGCCATCCTCAGTTGGGTTTTCATGTTTGGATAAACCTATTAACACACAAGAAAAATAATGTGATATACAAATAGCTGCAAGCAGAGTCCTTCAGTGATGGGAAGAGCATCATTTCTAAAATGGTGATTTCTTCTGATTTTATCCAGATGACAATCAGGGTATTTAAAGATATCTAATCTTTAAAGCTGAAAAGGGACAATTTCTTATATTTGGAAACTGGAACTAAGTGATTTTCCAGGATATCTGAGAGATTTAACTTGCTCATTCCCCGATATGAGAAGAAAGGGCCTTGGAAAGTGTGACCCTAAGGACAGCGAGAGGAGAGAGATTATTAGGAGCACACAGACTCAGCCATAATAAGCCTCGCTGTCGCCCACTAGCAGTTTGGAGCATTAGCAGCTGCTAACAGCTAACCTAATTTAGCGTTTACGTTGAACAGATACGTTTTGTACGTAATCTGTCATCTTTTTACCCCCAGTAACCAGCGGAGTGACGTGCTTAGCTTACCGATGATGCCAACAGCTTACTTTTTCCACACCGTCCTGCCGAGCTCCTCGTTCACATTTGTGCCCAAAGAAGATGTGATGAATGAACGTCACTGAAAGCTTTGAGCATGCGCACAATCAGCCGAAATCCCTCACAGCATCAGCAGCATCAGCATCAGCATCAATCTCTATTAACAGTATACCCAGTAGTTCTGTTCACTGCAGCGTTTCCTGGATGCTCATGAGGAAACACCGATTTTCAGGCAAGATGCCCTGATGAATACATGTTTGGCATCCTGATATCTGCTTGTAAAAACCCATAGATTGCAGAGGATATGACATCGCACTGGTTCTGTTAATTTTTCCTTGTAAATATAAATTGCTGTCTGAAACTAAGGAATTAAAAAAAAAATTCATATGTTGTTCTAGCTTAGCCAATTAATCCAGTTATTGCGGTTAATTCTTTAAGCTTCTACACTTTCCAAATGTTGTGGCTCTTGAACTGCAGCAAAACAATAAGCAGCAAATTCTTGCACACTTCCAACACTTTCTTATTGTTTTTTGTAAAAGTGCATTAGCCGCTTCAGTCAAATGTGTTTCTCAAAATGATATCACTGACAATTCTTTTTAATTAAACAATTTTTATTTAGAAAAAACATCACAGACAGTAATAACAAACTTGAAACACTGATACACACACTTTGGTTACAATAACAACATTGGCACCATGGTCATTTCCTTTTCCCATTTTTTCTTGTTCTCTTTATTGCATGTAAGTGATCAGCAGTAAAAAAATAATAAATTACTGACATAACTGTTGTTAATGAATTGCTGCAGCTTTGAGTCCATTAATGAAAACAGCCAAACCATATAAAGGAAACACACTGAGGTTACAGGGTAAATTGATTTGGTTATCATGCTTTCAAACACACCTCTCCATCTAACTGTTAAAATCTATAAATTGTGTTCCTCATATGATGCCATCTTATGCATACATATACTGTCATAACAACTAAAATGCACTGTGATATGCTTCTATATATAAAAAAAATATGACCTGCAAAACAGTCACAGAATACAATCAGTTGATTTTTAAATAAAAGTAAATAAAAATGTTAACCGGTATCACTGGTTTTGACTTGAAAAGAAGACTCAGAGACTTGCTGTCTATCAGCAGGATTTGCTGTCGAGTATTATTTTTGTACTATAACATGTACGACTATACACACACAACTTTGTGTTCACGTGTAAGCTGTTCGTTTTCACATATTGCTGATATATACGATTCAACAGTTTAGTTGGTGATAGAGATTTTTGTTAAGTGTGAAATTTTCTGATGATAATGCTCTAATATTTATCAGCATATACTGAGTGGTTTTAATAGCTCAGAGCACAATTTTGTCTTATTTTGAATTCTAATACAGGACAACAACCACAAACCTATCTCAAAAAAAAAAACCAAAACATAAAATAATATTACATTCTTAATCTTTAAATCTCACTCAAGAGCAATAATCAGCCAGCAACATTCTTGGGTTTTTGACTTAATTTGGGCCATCTATGCTTTGTGTGGCCTCTTTCTACAGAAGAGCACACAAACTGCCATTTCAACTCACCAACCGATAACAGCTGTCCTTTAAACATACCATTCCTTCACGCACATCTTGAGCATAACAGTCCAGTCTACTGAAAATTAAAATGATCTTTGCCCTCAAGTTTTGCCCTCTGCAGCCAGCACAGCTACAGACACAGCTAGAAATGGGTTTATGTTAAAAACAAAAAAAATTAAACAAGGCAATGTATCGACTGCTGCAACACAAACCGTGCTACAATCTGCATCATCATTCTAAAAAGACGCTTTTTATACTTACTGTTATCATTAGAGAAAACTGAAAATTGATTATACAAGTCTATGCATGCAAAAACATATTGTCCCCACCCAAATGAATAGTTTGTATCCTAATGTTTTATACTTTCACATTTTTTGCCATATGGAGTAGCTGCCAATTTTAAAGACATGACTAAATTTGACACTGCTGCAACAGTGTAACTATCATTATACCATTTCTTTTTTCCCTCTTTTACTTAAACGTCACATGTTCACTTCCATGTTTATACTAATAATTTGCACTCTTAAGAATTGTTGGCACTTTGTGTATGAAAGTACCTCTGTAGCTATTTTTTGTATGCTGTTTGTACATTCTTTCATATCATCCAGTGCTGTAAAAGACATATTTTTGCTCTCCCAGTTAAAACATCTCTTAAGCTTTATGCTATAAAACTATTGTTTATACAGACTGCAGATTTCATATTAACTTTAATATATTTTATCTTGTTTTCTGCTCTTCATTGACTGGATCAACAATTTGCTGATTTTGCATTAAAAGTATGCTCATTGTAGAGTAATTTATGTTTTATATCATACAAAAATAAGCTCTTGTGTAATTCTTACCAAAGCCCCTCTCTCTTTCTTTCTGCAGTTTGTGATTTTACATTGGATATAACAAGTACCCAGTAAAGGAGGAATGCACATACTGTCCAGCATAAAGTCCTGAAGCCTGATCTGAGGGCAGCTGAATATACACAGTGTCCCCAGGTTGTAGAGGTAATACTGCACTCCCTGATGCTTGGTCTAGGAAACCCTTTTTGTATTCATCATATGTATACATCACAGGCTCATTGTTTCTCATCAAAGCCACCCAAACATTAGCTCCCTTGCAATGAATGTGGTAGGCAAAGTAATAAATGCCAGGTATGTCACAAGTGAAAATTCCAGTCTCTGGGTTGTAGTTTTGGCGACCATTATACAAGAGCTTGTCAAAGATGACTGGAGCGCCCACAGGTGGAAAAGGAATCGTCGTTACAGCTGTGAATGCTGGCATTTCCAGCCCACTGGGACCTATTACTTCTGCCCCATTGCCTCCATACTTGCCCTTCTTGCCATAACCTCCGGCTTTAACGCCATCTAGTGCTGGGCCCATTTCAGAGAGCACTCCTGCCATTTCGGGTGACAGACCAGGTGCTCCAGGGGGACCTGGTGGTCCAGGCAGGCCAGGCAGACCTGGTTGCCCTGGGGGTCCTGATGGGCCCTCTTTTCCCTGGGGTCCCATAGGACCAGGTAGACCTGGACTCCCTTCAACTGAAATGCCTGGTGGACCAGGAGGACCATAATCTCCTTTTGGTCCTTGAAGACCAGGAGGCCCATTTGGTCCTACTGCACCATCCATTCCTGGGATTCCTTTAAGGCCTTGAGGTCCCACTTCACCTGGTAATCCTCTTTCTCCTTTAAGACCAGGAGGTCCTGAAGGACCAGGGACACCTGGTAGACCGTCATGTCCAATGTCTCCTTTGGCACCAATTGGTCCTTGTGGGCCTCTTGGTCCTGGCTCTCCACGGTCTCCTGGCAAGCCATCCTTTCCAGGTAACCCTTGAGGACCAGGCTCACCCTTGGTACCATCAAGACCTTTAGGCCCTCCTTCACCACAGTCACCTTTAGGACCAGGTGTACCCATAGGCCCTGGGGGCCCAATAGGGCCTGGATGACCTTGAGGGCCGTTTGGTCCAGAAGGTCCAGGCATACCAGGCAGACCGCTATAACCCTTATCTCCCTTTGGTCCAGGTGATCCAGGTGGCCCACTCATACCTTTATCACCCTTTGGTCCTGGGAGCCCCGGTTTACCAAATCCTGGCAATCCTGGCTTTCCTGGTAAACCTGGTGGTCCTGGATGACCTTTCACACCTGGCATGCCTGGTTGTCCTGGTGGACCATTTTGACCTGGCTTCCCTTGACCAGGTAGACCTGGTGAGCCAGGCTGTCCTTTTTCACCTGGTAGTCCTGCTGGTCCTTGCTCTCCCGGTTGTCCCTTTAATCCTGGTGGTCCTTGTGGGCCTGGTGTGCCATTCAATCCAGGTTTTCCAAAACCAGGCAATCCTCTTGGCCCAGCAGGTCCAGGGAGCCCTGGATGCCCTTTGTGACCAGGTGGTCCTGGCAGCCCCATCCCTTTGTCTCCTTTGGGTCCCGGCAGTCCTGGCAAACCTGGAAGGCCTTTGTGACCTGGCTCACCTTTGGGCCCCATTTGACCTGGTAAACCCTGTATTCCTGGTTTACCTATTCCTGGGAGTCCAGGTGGTCCTGGGGGTCCTTGAGGCCCTGACTGCCCTGGTGGTCCTTCTTCACCCCTAGGACCCATTTCTCCTTGAGGCCCAGGAGCACCAATTCCTCCAGGTTTACCAGGGCTTCCTGGCAAACCTGGTTTTCCAACTCCTGGAATTCCAGGTGGACCAGGAGGTCCAAGTTGTCCTGCAGGTCCCGGTAACTCATTGCCTGGAGGTCCAGGAGGTCCTGGAGGTCCTGGAGGTCCCTCTGGTCCAGGTGCCCCAGGTGGCCCAGCAGGTCCTGGCTCTCCTTGGGGAATTCCCTCAGCACCACTAGGAACTGTCTGACCTGTGAGGAATTAGAAAATTATTCAAGCAATAATTATAAATCCAAGAATACATGGACAAAGTTTTGTTTATGACTTTTTTCAAATGACATACATGTGCATGAAAACAACATTTTCCATTATGATAATTATTATTTTTTGGCCATTGGAGTGAAACTGCAGTACTAGGCAAAAGCCTGGAGTCACCTCTCATTTAAAAAAATATTTTTCTTCTAGGAGTCAGACTTGTAAATTTTTTAAATAGTCTCGAACAATAGTTCTCCAGGCTTTCTGGAGATCTTTCAAAGTTCTTCTTTGGACATTGGCTGTTTGGCTTTTCAGTCATTTTGGGTTAAGCCCTTGTACCTGACCATTTTCAGAGGAATGTTTTTTTTTTTTTCTGTTTGTTGAACCACTTAATACTTACCTTTGAATCATTCAAGCATTAAAAAAAAAGCCCCCAAACCAAGTGATGAACCAGTGTTGTGCTGACATATACCAACACGTAACAAAAACCCAATTTTAAAAAGTATTATCTTTAGGCACCCAGTTACTAGAAGCTTACAAAAAAACACAGCATTTGCT